>NC_084582.2:22195000-22357500 GCF_033978685.3 Nerophis lumbriciformis
TACCTTTAGTATATCTGTATGTGGAATTAGATTATGGAATGGCTTACACAAGGAAATTAAAGAAAGCTCCAATATGATTCAGTTCAAGGGACTGTTGAAACTACAAGTGTTCACAAAGTACCAAGAAGAACAATTATGATGAACATCTTGAACCTTTAAAAAAAACATATATATATATATATATATATATATATATATATATATATATATATATATATATATATATATATATATATATATATATATATATGTGTATTTATTATTTGTTTACTTACTTATGGTTTATTGATTTATTTATTGTTTATTTATTCACTGTTCTGTTACAAAGAGAGAAACAAGAAATGGGATAAAACTGCTATGATATGAAAAGGGGTAGGATCAAAGGAGCTTTGTTTCTTCCTACTCCTTTTTGGACGTGCTGTAATGAAACAACCGGAAATATGTGATGCATTACATTTCATTCTATGCATGTTCGAAGTAAACTGAAACTGAAATGAACTGAATTTAACCTCCAGGGAGGCCAAAGCAGTGTTTCCAAACACTTTTCAAGCTCTGGTTTCTCTTTGACACTACCGCTTGTCATGACCACCGTGGCAATTTCTACGAATCTGCACGCTCGACTTTGTTCCCCATGGGACGCTAAACGTCTCTGGAAGTGTACAGAAAGTGGTTCTTGCCTCGGCTGGTCTGGACGCTGAGCTTGGATGATCTGTCTGAGGCTAAATGAGCGAATCAGTGATATTGAAGTATAAACCACTGCCTGAGCATTTTTCATGTTTCATTCGGTTTTCCCAAGTTGATATGGAGAATTTTACAATCCTTTAAGTGACATTTTCTTTGTAAAATCCAGCATCTTTTATCTGTCATTGGGGACTGTACTCCTGTTTAGGATGTATCGGAAAATGAGATTCCCCAATTGAAAGACCAGCAGCGGCCGTGACTATCGCTAGCCAAAGGCTGGACTATATTTGTTCAGCCAGTAGAAATCAGAAATACTTTCAGTCCCTCATTTTTGTGTACATTGTGTGAAATTGGTACACCTTTGTACCAAACTGAATTGTTCGCACTGAAATATCGGTTTATGAATACATGTAACATTTGCAGACCGAATGGTACTGCAAAATGACAGGTATTAGTACCATGGCAAACAGGGGAAAATATTCTTCCTTACTGTTCGGAATGGTCCCGTGGAACAGCAGAGTGGTCAGTGAAGTTCCTGAAGAAGCCATAGAAGCCTTTAACTTGATCCCGGATATAAGCCTGAAATGAAAACAGTTTAATGGATGATGTAAGAGCTTTACAAGCAACATTTGCATTGACACCAATGAGTTGGCAAAAATCTGCCGAAAAGAAGACGTGATTTATAGAGCAATGAAACTTAGTCACGTCTGCATGGAACGTGCCTGCATTGGTCCATACACCTCTGAGCGATCAAACATGAGAACAAAGTACTCAAGATTCCAAACTGCAGACTGCCAGGGTATGTAGTCTGTCTCGTTACGAAGAAACCCCGTAAAATTTAGAGCCATAGTCACATCCACCCTGTTGGCTCTGAAAGACAAGAAAGGATTCTATCATCAGTGAGTGAACATATTTGGTAACCAGAGAAGAGGACACTAAAACACAGAGATACAACGACTGTAGAGATGCTCCCATTGATCAACCACTGGTCAGTATCGGACGATTTACGTGAAAAAGTGTGTGATCGGCAAATCAATGAATGCCTTAAATTTCAATTTCACTCTAGTAGACACTTTATTTATTTTTGGTCCCCCAGCTGACTGAAGCAGTTAACAGTTAACTGTGTACGTTCATACACAGTGTGGAGCCGCTCCCCTAAGTTAAAAAAAATCATCACCTCCGTTGTGACAAATAAACAACATTTCTTACAGGTATTATTATCGACGCTAAACAACAAGAACAAGCAGGTGCAGACAAGAAGGCATGCTAAACCCTAGCTCGCCGCTAAGATAGCTTGAAACAACACAGGAAATAAGTGCTTAGTAAAGTTTAAGAAGTGTTGATGGATAGGGGTGTCGGGAAAATCGATTCACATCCAAATCACGATTCTTATCTATTATGATGTTCAAATATAATGCCTCACAATCACACACTTTTATGTTAAAATACTGAACAGATGTTTACCTTATGCCAATAAACATCTGTTCAGTATTTTAACATAAAGATGTTTACCTTATGCCAATAAACATCTGTTTAGTATTTTAACATAAAAGTGTTTGATTGTGAGGCATTAAAAGCCACAAAATGCAACAGGTCCATCAGACCCACAAACGCTGGCTGAGTAACAACAATATGAACGTTGCACGGAAAATTTCTCTGCCACTTTCTGCATCCCACAGGAATTCTTCTTAAAAAAAACATTTCTCCCAATTAAACCAATTGCTCAGTTCCATTTTGGGTGTACATTTTCAAACGGTCCACTTATTAAAAAATACAAAACGTATACTTGTGATTAATCATGATTTATGGGTTTGTGGGTCTGATGGACCCGTTGCATTTTGTGGCTTTTAATGCCTCACAATCATACACCTTTATGTTAAAATACTGAACAGATGTGGGATATGGTAAACATCTGTTCAGTATTTTAACATAAAAGTGTTAAAATAAACTTATCCCAATAAACAGATGTTTATTGGGATAAGGTAAACATCTGTTCAGTATTTTAACATAAAAGTGTTTGATTGTGAGGCAATAAAAGCCACAAAATGCAAGGGGTCCATCAGACCCACAAACGCTGGCTGAGTAACAACAATATGAACATTACACAAGGGTTAAGAAAAGTTTTGGAATCGCATCGTCACCTTGAAGGTCACTTATGATTTTCTTCGACATATAAAACGTTTCTTTGTGGTTTACATAACAGGTAATGGTGGTTCCTTGATCAACATTTGGATAGATTATGTGTTATAGACTATGTTTAAGCCGCTTTCTGACCGTCTCTTCAGAATGTGCCGTTTAGTGGGCGGTCTTATTTACGTGCCGGTGTCCTCCTCCAGGCCAAGCCTCCTTCTACTGCATCTCCACCCCGTCCACAATGTTGTAGTTTTAGTGCTTTCTAATCGAGTTTACTGGTAGATAATTATACAAAAACAGTCACAGAGTGTCAGACCTGATTCTGAAATAGCAACAGTGCAGTATTTAAGCATCCATGTGTAATGGAGGCCAGCCATGAATGTGTTGGTAAACCTCACTCCCTGACATCCTTAAGTTGATTGCCGTCTCGATAGCTTGGGTTTTTAGCTCGGTTGCTAGCACGCTCATGCCAGACGACCCAGGTTCAAGTACCGGGCGGAACGAAAAGCAGGCACTGAACCAGGTGGGTTACACATGTGCATGTTCGAGCCAGTCTGCCCCACAACAAGAGTTAAGTTAAAGTACGAATGATTGTCCTCTGCATTTGACCCATCCCCTTGTTCCACCCCCTGGGAGGTGAGGGGAGCAGTGAGCAGCAGCGGTGGCCACGCCCGGGAATAATTTTGGTGATTCAACCCCCAATTCCAACCCTTGATGATGAGTGTCAAGCAGGGAGGTAATGGGTCTCATTTTTATAGTCCTTGGTATGGTTTGAACTCACGACCTACGGGTCTCAGGGCGGACACTCTAACCACAAAGCCACTGAGCAGGTGGAGCAAGAGGATAGAGAAAAAGAAAGAACTTATTGACAAAACCTTTAGAGCGGTGTTTTTCAACCTTTTTTGAGCCAAGGCACATTTTTTGCGTTGAAAAAATTCGGAGGCACACCACCAGCAGAAATCATTAAAAAACGAAACACAGTTGACAGTAAAAAGTTTAAAGTCAATTGTTGGGTATGACTTTAAACCATAACCAAGCGTGCATCAATGTTGCTCTTGTCTCAAAGTAGGTGTACTGTCACCACCTGTCACATCACGCCCTGACTTATTTGGAGTTTTTTGCTGTTTTCCTGTGTGTAGTGTTTTAGTTCTTGTCTTGCGCTCCTAATTTGGTGGCTTTTTCTCATTTTTTTGGTATTTTCCTGTAGCAGTTTCATGTCTTCCTTGACCGCTATTCCCCACACCTGCTTTGTTTTAGCAATCAAGAATATTTCAGTTGTTTGTATCCGTCTTTGTGGGGACATTGTTGATTGTCATGTCATGTTCGGATGTACTTTGTGGACGCCGTCTTTGCTCCACAGTAAGTCTTTGCTGTCGTCCAGCATTCTGTTTTTGTTTACTTTGTAGCCAGTTCAGTTTTAGTTTTCTTCTGCATAGCCTTCCCTAAGCTTCAATGCCTTTTCTTAGGGGCACTCAACTTTTGTTTATTTTTGGTTTAAGCATTAGACACCTTTTTACCTGCACGCTGCCTCCCGCTGTTCCCGACATCTACAACGCAATTAGCTACCGGCTGCCACCTACTGATATGGAAGAGTATTACACGGTTACTCTGCCGAGCTCTAGACAGCACCGACACTCAACAACAACACATAATGTGCAGACTATAATTACTGGTTTGCAAAAAATATTTTTAACCCAAATAAGTGAAACTAGATTATCTCCCACGGCACACCAGACTGTATCTCACGGCACACTATTGTGCCGCAGCACAGTGGTTGAAAAACACTGCTTTAGAGTACAACTGGATAGACATGGCAGACTCAAGAGCTCGGAGCTCTCCAACAGCAAGCAGAGATTTGTGCAAAATTAGGAGTTGCACACGTACCGAACTTGTCAATCTTAGACAAGCTTTTTCTAGGAGTACATTTGCAGGACTGGACTCATTCCCTGCAGAAATGATTGCCTCTGCCAAATGCTGCCAGAGGCGATGCGAGAGGAGGTAGAAGCGAGACAGACGAGCAGGCATTTTCGCCTCATTGTGAGCGGTTCCACTCAAACCTGCACTGCCGAGCCTCCTCCTCGCAAACGCCCGTTCTCGTGTCAACACAGTGGACGAGATTAAACTACGGATTTTTAACCGCCGTTTAAACAGCTGTGCAATCTCATAACCGAGACCTGGCTGCACGAAAACATCCCGGACTCAGCACTGGAGCTTACAGGCTATTCCATTCATCGGGCAGACCACACATCGGACTCCGGTAAGGCTAAAGAAGGCTGGTGTACCGACGTCACCGTAACACAGAGACACTGCTGCCCAGATGTGGAATTTCTATCACTATATACTGCGGTATAACTATTATAATTGCTAACTTGCCTGAACCAAGATGCTGCTGTATAGGATTGCTCAACTAAGTGTTGCAAATACGCATACTTGCCAACCTTGAGACCTTCGATTTCGGGAGGTGGGGGTGTGGGGGGCGTGGTCGGGGGTGGGACAGGGGCGTGGTTGAGGGCGGGGGCGTGGTTAAGAGGGGAGGAGTATATTGACAGCTAGAATTCCCCAAGTCAAGTATTTCATATATATATGTATACTGTATACATACATATACATATACATATATATATATATATATATATATATATATATATATATATATATATATATATACATCCTGAAAATATGCAAACAAAACTGTGTTTAGATAATTGATACTTCAAACTTGCATAAATAAATCTTAAGGAACTTAGCTTCTGAGAGCTTCAAAATGTAATGAATAAAATGCTAAAGTTGTTGATGAACAAGCAATTATTTTAATAATTAAATATGGTCATTCTAGTGTGTGAATGTGAGTGTGAATGTTGTCTGTCTATCTGTGTTGGCCCTGTGATGAAATAGCGACTTGTCCAGGGTGTACCCCGCCTTCCGCCCGATTGTAGCTGAGATAGGCTCCAGCGCCCCCCGCGACCCCGAAGGGAATAAGCGGTAGAAAATGGATGGATGGATGGATGGATGGTCATTTTAAATGAATTATTATGATCCTTTAAAATTAATTATTTCAAATATGTTTATTTTAATGTATAATTCTATGGCTGGATGTAATAAGGAGTCAGAAAAAATACAATTATTATTTATTTATTTTTTTAGCAAAATATAGTAAAAATTTATTTAAAAAAAAAAATTTAAATCATTATTATTATTTTTTTAGGCAAGATAAACATAATAATACAATTTATCTCTAGTCTGGATGATTTAGTTCTTGTCACCCTGTTGTCCTCCCGTCATAAAGAAAAGGCTGTCACTCAGGTCCGCATGGAGCTGGAGGGGGCGTGGCCTCCAGCTCCGGCTGAAAATCGGGAGATTTTCGGGAGGATATTTGTCCCGGGAGGTTTTCGGGAGAGGCGCTGAATTTCGGGAGTCTCCCGGAAAATTCGGGAGGATTGGCAAGTATGCAAATACGATGACAATAAAGCACCAATCCTATCCTATCTAGAAATATCTACTGATGTAACAATAGTAAAGCAAATACATCACTAGGGTCGCAAATTTTAAACTGTTTGTTAGGGGAAATTTAGGAAGAAGGCAGGATTGTTTTATACTGTACATATCCCAGCCATGCCTCCACGGTTTGATTTTGCACTTTCGGTACATATGCAGTTCCCAAATACACAAAAACAGGTACTAATAGGTAAGAATAGTTGGTTTTGCATAATGACTCGTTTAAGAATTGCTATCAAGTTGAATTGTGAGTTGTTGCAAGAGTCACATCCTTATATGGAAGTGTCACAAGAAAAAGTAAGATAGTAACAGGAAATTAACAAGTAAATTAATATGAATAAGATGTATTCCGATTCTTAGTAGACGATTAGGTTTAGAATCGATTCTCGATTCTTGAAATACACTATTTGATATATAAATGATGATAAAACATTTTTGAAACATGTTATAGGTTGCAAAAGTTATTTTTGGCTACTCAGTATGGCAGCAAGCAGGCGATGACCTAAAAACGCCTTTAAAAATCCATTGTTAAAAATTATGATATTAAATTAAATTATGATCGATTCAGAATCGGAATAAATAAGAAGTATGTTTAGATGTGAATTGTGTATGGGCCAGACGTAAACATAAGGGGTCCGTCCATATATCAGTAGTGCCAATACCAAGTTTAGAATCAATACTAAAGTAGTCAGATATGTTTTTTACAAAGTATTTTTTGGGGTCTTTTTTGTTCATGTTTATAAATTTAAGGAAAGGGGGACTTTGAAGGCAAAAAAACTAAATAGTAAAAAATAGCTAAACAAAAGTAAAAACTATCGACATAGCAACACATTTAAACATTGTGTCGATATTGTTGCACCGTCAATAACCCTCACCATAAATACATGAACAACATTTACAGCTAATACATGAGATTGGTGATCTCACTAATGGAAGATTGGAATTGTCAGCATAAAACCCTGATCGGAACATCTGCGGTTACAAGCATGGTGGCGCTATTGATGGATGAGACAAAGTAGTAACAATAGTAACACCTTGCCAAATTAAAGACGTCGTCAATAAGCTGCCCTCGGTTCATCACTGGGATGCGCTGAAAAGAAAAAAAGAGAAGTTTCACCAACAAAGGAACATTTTATATTATTCAGTCAGACACTGTGAAATCATGAAAACGTAAAAATCATGGTAATCTGAACCCACAAACTGGGATTCCTTTTGATGTGTATTTATGGTCTTGTCACCCTCTCCTGGGCAGAAGGGCGACACGGCAATGCGGTTGGATCAAAAGAGACGTCGGAGACGCTTTACTGAACCAAAAGTTGCTTAATTACAAGCGAGCATCATTATACAGGACTGCAGTTCCCGGAGGAGAAGAAAATGAGGCAGTCCTAACTTGGAGAAGCCAAACCATCAGTTGTATATTCCTCCTTCCTGTCTCTGTGTGTGTGCTAAGTGAGGAGAGCACATCCTGACCATAAAAGGAGATGTTTGTGTGTAAGTGTCTGGAAAACAACTGCTTTAGGTCATAACTTAAATGTTGACATTGAGCTAGACAGGTAGTCTCTTCTCAAGGAGAGGGCTATCACTTTTGCATTCCGAAGTCCCAATTAGGGCCTCTTTCCTACGAGAAGTGATCCAATCCACCTGCGAATGTCAAACTAAGGGGCCTTATCCTATTATGTGCTCAAACTGAAATACCACTGTTTAATTAAACTTGGTGCTTTGCTTTCTCCAAGATGAATATGAACATTCACCCAATGCAAAACATAATATGAGTTAATTAATTCAACTTTGACATTAAACTAAAACCAGGCGATCGCAAGAAAGACATAAAGAGACACTAGTTTATGGTCTGTTTTTTTTAAATTCAGATTATGATTAATTCTTAATCTAAATAGAAAAATATAAACATCCCATTAGTCGGCATCCCAGTGAGAGCAGACATTGTACAGTAAGTGATTGTTATATTATGTTCGTAATTTGTATTTCTTGTTCAGCACACAGCAATAGTGATTCTTGCTGGATCTGCTTATCACGCACCTTCTAAAACTTATGACGTATCCTCTTTATGTTCAGGCTAAAAAATAAAAAGTTCTGGATGATCTTTTGTCCCAAAATGTTCTTTGTTGTCTCCCATGAAGTCTGCCATGATTAGTTGTTGTTGTTCAAGGAACAAATTAATGTTTTGATGCTTCTGTGAAATTAATGCTTAAAATGACCAAAGCAGGCAAATACTACATGTTAATATGAATCTGCCTGTTACTACATAACATACACGTACAGCGTGTACATACAGTATATAAAACATTGATTATGATTTTGGATGTTTTTAGAGCGCTTTATAGGCAGAATAGAGCAAATCTATTACATGCATTGTTAGCTGACTTTTGCTGGCGTTTATTTACTAGTTAGAATGCATAAAAAAGAAAAACATATGTGTTCTTGTCTTCCATAAAGATTGTGAACGATAGAAAACATTCCAAAAAAGTGCAGTTCCTCTTTAAAGATAAGATACCATATTGGAGTGAAAAAATGATATTGGGATAACTAACAAAACTGAGTTACAATACTACAATGTGCATTTGCCCAAGTCAGGTGTGTCAAACTGGTTTTCATTGAGGGCCACATCTCAGTTATGGTTGCCCTTTTAACAGTGAATAATATACAGTATGACTATACGTGTGTATATATAAAATGTGTATAATTGTATCTCTTTTTTTACGTACGCTGTACAAAACCAAATCTGTAGATTGTACTGTATAAAACCGGCAGCTCAGTCGCCACAATTTTACCCTAATATTTGCAGTTTTTTTTTTTTTTTTTTTTACAGCATATAGAATAAGAAAAATACATGGAATTAGATTAAATGGAATGGAATGGAAAAACGGTGCTACTGTTTTTTTTTTACGTAAAAACTCATTCAACTTTTTTATACTGTAAAATCTACGGTTGTTGTGTTTTATAGTGTATTATTACTCTATATTGAAAGTGGATTTTACTGTAAAAAATGTTTACTGTAAAAGTTTGACATGAACAGTTTCTTAAATTACTTACTTCACTTTTAAGTATTTATCTTTATTTGATTGTTTTGAAATGTGTGATGATATAACATTTTATTTTATTATTAGAGATGATTAAAGTGTAAAATATATGTAATTGTACGCAGTACATTTATTTTTGGAATACGTTTATTCAGAAAAGATGAGGTACTTTATTTCCACACTTTCGGGGGCCACACAAATTGATGTGGCGGGCCAGATCTGGCCCCCGTGCCTTCAGTTTGACACCTTGGGCTTAAGTAGTTATTGTCTTATCAGGTGATTTCTGACATATTATGTTGTACAAAGTAAGGTTTGGTACCAAATTTTGTACTTTTTTTTTAGTACTGGTATACCGGTATTAGTATAGTACTGCGATACGAATGAATCATTTTCGGTACTATACCGCCTCTAAAAAGTACCGGTCCCACCACCCCCCTCCCCTGTGCCCTCGTCATCTTCACGTCGTGTCATTGCTGGTTTTACGAGCAGAGCAAAATATTTGTATCGTGACAACACGAGTACCAACCAAATTCCATTGGTAATACCGATTCATGTAAAATCAAACGCTACCATAGTTTGTTGCACGAGACGTCCCGTTGGGTTGCAGACCGCACCGGCTCAAGCCCAAAACAAGACCGGCAGATTCAACTTGGCAAAGAATACTTCCTGACTACAGCGACACACGTAGGACAAATTGAAATAAATGTATACTTGCAAATCTAATGATACTCAGAGGTGTGAGAAAACAAAACACAATTGCTATTAAATGTTATGTGATGGGACACAAGTAGGGGATTTAATTTTTTTTGTTTCATTGCCATGCATGTTTTTAGAGTGTTTTATTGCTGTGGATTTTAATTGCATGTTTTTACATTTTAGAATTTGATTGTATTTTTAATTGCATGTTTTTACATTTTAGAATTTGATTGCATTTTTAATTGCATGTTTTTACATTTTAGAATTTGATTGTCTTTTTAATTGCATGCTTTTACTCCTTGTGGACTTTGCTGGTATTTTAAGACGTTGCCCCTTTTTAGCTTGTTGCCCCTAACAACCGAAGTGCCCAATCAAACGACACCTGAAGTTAGACGCACCTGTGGGGCATTAGGACTGCACCCAATTAAAAGAGAACAGGCAGGATCGACGAGGAGGGAAGCGACAGCAGAGCGATCGGGGAAGAATCGACAGGCTTTGCCAAGAGCGACCGGGTGAACGCGCGCAGGTTGGGAAGGAACCCCCGAACTACACAGCAGACCCCGCAGGCTACCGGAGCGAACCCCAAGAAGCCCACAACACGCAGGGGCAGAGGGAACTCTGCCTCCGAAGTAAGTGACGTGTGTCGTGGATCCAGAGCCGGCCCAAGGCATAAGCGTACTAAGCGCTTGCTTAGGGCCCCGCGGCCACCAGGGGCCCCCCAAAAGCAATTAACAAAAAATTAATATTTTAAATTTTTTTGCATATAAGAGTCTGACTGATGATTTCTAAATGATCAAAGATATATTATTGTACAAAAACACAATTTTAGGTCAACAGAGTGCTGCTGCTGATCTAGGCCTAGTGATTCTTCCTGCCTCTCTTTAAATGTAAAGTTGCCTCTGCTGCACCTGTGACGTTTGCCGCCTGCCGTGCAATGCCAGTGCGCACTGGGCATCAAAAGCGCACATAGAGGCAAAACAATGTCACAAAAAAGGACATATCCTTCAGGTGCAGAAAAAAGGAAGAAGAAGAAAGTGGAAGAGGAGAAAAAAATGCCATGATAAAGGTATGTTTGCATGACTTGGTAATAAAAAGTTTATCAAAGAGATTTGTAGCTGTAATTAGCTTTAGCTAGGTGACGTTAGCTAGCTAGCAATATGTTTTTAGCATCAGGTTACTAGTGAGATATGTTGTTTGCACAAATTGTTTGCAGCAAAGCACGGTAATTTATGTGAGTAAAATAAACATTATTTTTTACATCAACTCATAAGTTATGTGAAACTTCCCCAGGAGCATTGTTAGAATACTTTGGAGGCACAGAATCAGCCCAGAGCCAGTCCACATTCTCAGGCTCAACTGTGAGTGATGAATCAGGTGAGGAAAAGACTGTCACCATACAGTATACATTTAATTTCTTAGTATAAACATTACACCTGAAGGGAAATTAATATAGTCAAAGTATCTCATTAATATGTGTGCCTATATGTATGTATGTATTTCATCATAGGTCCATCTCCATCCTCTACAGTGCTCTCTCACACACCTCCATCCTCTGTGCCCACTGTCCCCTCTATGTCTGAAACCACAGCTGATTTTATCTAGAAAGTTAACTGCAAAACACCCTTTATAATTGCTCATTGTACTGCAGAACATTCTGAGATTAATAATTATGTCCAACAGTGCAATTTAATGACCTTATAGGTCCTTCTTTTTTAGTCATTGTCTTTCTTTGGTCACTTCCTCAGCAACTTCCACCACAACATCCCCTTCACACCATGGACCATCATCAGCTCCGCCAGTTGACCCAGCTGAGTGGCTTTCTTTCCTCTCAGATTCAGACAGGACTGAGCAGGTGATCAGAGGACCACTGTCTATTAAGGAGAACTTTTCATTCCCCAAACGGCATGATGGCCGACGTTTTCATTATCATTATACCTACAGACAGCTAGTCAATGGGGAACAAGTCAAGCGTAGCTGGCTGACTTATTCAAGAAGTAAAGATGCAGTCTATTGCTTTTGCTGCAAATTATTTTCCAAAAAGTCCTTAAAACTGGCAGCCGAGGGACAGCGGGATTGGGTCAACATAGGTGCACTGCTGAAACAGCATGAAAACAGTGAAGATCATTGTAGCAACATGGTGAAATGGAAGGAATTTGCCTTGCGTCTTTCAAAGGGGAAAACTATTGATAAATGATAAATGGGTTATACTTCTATAGCGCTTTTCTACCTTCAATGTACTCAAAGCGCTTTGACAGTATTTCCACATTCACCCATTCACACACTGATGGCGGGAGCTGCCATGCAAGGCGCTAACCAGCAGCCATCAGGAGCAAGGGTGAAATGTCTTGCCCAAGGACACAACGGACGTGACTAGGATGGTAGAAGGTGGGGATTGAACCCCAGTAACCAGCAACCCTCCGATTGCTGGCACGGCCACTCTACCAACTTCGCCACGCCGTGAATTGAAATTGATGAATTTAACTTCAGTAGACTGCGCTCTCTTTGTACAAAGTAAACATTAAATATGAACAATTAACTAAAAATATAAACTAGTAATTAAAGACTAATATGTACAAGACTGATGAGACAAGATGACACTTTTACTGTAAATACAAAGCTTGATCACTTGGACTGTTCAACCCCAGGCCACTCTTGTAGCTGAATGTTTTCTACATTTTAAGATTAGGAACCATATGTGGCACTCTGGACATCATTCGTTCATTCATTGGTATAATTAATGTTCTTAACTGGGCCACCCCCATATCTTTATAAATGACATGTCATTTGTAAAGACATGCCAGGCTGACAATAGGATAATGTAAACAACACTGCCAGAGCCGCAATGAGTTTATAGTAGGTGTGTGAATGATCAACAATCAATATTATTGGCAGAAATAGAGGGCCCCAAAATCAAATATTGCTTAGGGCCCCATGGAGGCTTGGGCCGGCACTGCGTGGATCTGTGGGGGCAACCAACTGCCTTGAGCTGTGGGCTTGCGGGCTCGTGCGTTGTACGCTGGCTGTGTGGTTCTGTGGACAGGGGGCGATTGGGACCCAGAGACCTGCTGCGACCCCCGGGAGCGACCAAGAGGCGGCACGAGACGGGACGAGTACGGCCACGTAGGTCCCGCGAGTGACCGGCGACTGGCGAGGAGAGTGGGCGTACCCAATACTTCGACGCAGAACTACAGCAGGGGCAGGGTTTCCCCTGCCTTGCGTGAGGACCCCGTGGAAGTGGGTGGAGCCAGGACGCTGACCCACTACGCCTGTCGCGGCTGTACCCTCACCATAATATTGGTTACCAATTGGTATTTTTAGTATTGACAACTGGACGGTTTAATGTGTATTGTAATAAAGTGTGAACAAGCATAATCATCTTCCCTTATTTTGGACAGCTGCTCTCACTACATTGGGTTCTTAATATTTATATTTGTTTTAAGCAACATTTTTATTAGATTTTAATATTCTACCACTCGGGTCCATTACAGTTACATTAAAAATATTATCAAACAAATTAATGTTGATTTATACATGAACACTAGTATTGAGTACCAGTATTGATCCGCAGGTACCTAGAATTGGTACTGTATTCTGTACTGCCAGTACAAACAAGTGTACTATTGCAGTAAAACCACTCAAGCCAACTAATTATTTCAAATAAATACAATAATGCAGTGACAACTTGGCTTAGTACGCACCTGGGGGTTGGATAGCAGCTGCATGAGGAGGCGGTCCCAGTTATTTGGGTCGTAATTGACCCGGTAGTATCCAACACAACCAACATTGGCCAAGATCCACTCTCCTTGCTTAGAGACGAATTGGTCTTTCTTAACTGTGAACAATATTGGCCAGAAGTATTTATGAAGCCAAATAGGTATATTTACATGTGACACTATTTGTTACCTGTCTTGTCGTTTTCCAGCCACACCAGAGAAGTTGCAGATGTATTTGACGAGACTCGGATCGGGATGAACCACCACAGACTGAGCAGAATGTTAGCAAGTGAGTGGACTGAAGGATAGGAGTCATTATTCATTAAAATACACAATTTCTAACTCCATTAAAACAACTCCGATACAAATCAATTTGCTACCACACACATTATGTAAACATCTTCTTCCCAGTCTGACTAAAAAACACCACTATAAAAATACTCACACAATGGCACCTTGTTTTTGTTAGTAATCTTTCAAACGACCTTACGAAAACCGAATCATATAAAAACTGAACATGATTCCGTAAGAAATCATGTTTTGCTAGAAAATGTCATTTGGGTAGAAATTGCATGTGAATGCTGAAAAGCCAAACCCAAACTGAAATTCTAAGAGTAAGCACGCTAGCCGGATAGCGTCAAGTTACAAAATATATGACACTTGAGACTGTGAAAGAGTTGGCATGCTAACGTTGGAATGCTAACATGCAAACTTTAGCACACTAGACAGATAGCGTAAGTAACACAGTATACAAGTCCTAGCTGCATACCTGCAAAATTAGCTAAAAATGCTAACGTTAGCCTGCTAGCATGCTAACAGGCTAATATTAGCATGCTAACTGTTAACAACCACAATACTTTCTTCACTGGGACAGCGTCATCAATTCTTTGTTTGGACATTCATTCAGCCGAATGATAGACGACGATTAGGGATGTCCTATAATGGCTTTTTGCCGATATCCGATATTCCGATATTGTCCAACTCTTTAATTACCGATACCGATATCAACCGATACCGATATATACAGTCGTGGAATTAACACATTATTATGCCTAATTTGGACAACCAGGTATGAAGAAGATAAGGTCCTTTTTAAAAAAATAAAATAAAATAAGATAAATAAATTAAAAACATTTTCTTGAATAAAAAAGAAAGTAAAACAATATAAAAACAGTTACATAGAAACTACCGTATTTTTCGGAGTATAAGTCGCACGGGAGTATAAGTCCCACCTGCCGAAAATGCATAATAAAGAAGGAAAAAAACATATATAATTCGCACTGGAGCCCGGCCAAACTATGAAAAAAAACTGCGACGAAAAATACGGTAGTAATGAATTAAAATGAGTAAAATTAACTGTTAAAGGTTAGTACTATTAGTGGACCAGCAGCACGCACAATCATGTGTGCTTACGGACTGTATCCCTTGCAGACTGTATTGATATATATTGATATATAATGTAGGAACTAGAATATTAATAACAGAAAGAAACAACCCTTTTGTGTGAATGAGTGTAAATGGGGGAGGGAAGTTTTTTTGGGTTGATGCACTAATTGTAAGTGTATCTTGTGTTTTTTATGTTGATTTAATAAAAAAAATATATATATTTTTTAAAAACCCGATACCGATAACAAAAAAAACCGATACCGATAATTTCCGATATTACATTTTAAAGCATTTATCGGCCGATATCATCGGACATCTCTAATGACGATATTTGTCATATTTTTGGAAATGATGTTTGTCATAAACCAACTCAAACTGTGATTACAAAAACTGAGGCATCTGACCTCTGTGTTTGCCCAAAATACTTTATAAACAAAGTACTATATCTCCTTTTGTATTGGAATCAAAATACTTAGTTACCTCAAAGTAATCTTTATCTTTGTGTTTTATTTTACATTCTGTGTTTCTGTCACAATAAAACTAGTATTGGGGCGGCATAGCTCGGTTGGTAGAGTGGCCGTGCCAGCAACTTAAGGGTTGCAGGTTCGATTCCCGCTTCCGCCATCCTAGTCACTGCCGTTGTGTCCTTGGGCAAGACACTTTACCCACTTGCTCCCAGTGCCACCCACACTGGTTTAAATGTAGCTTAGATATTGGGTTTCACTATGTAAAGCGCTTTGAGTCACTAGAGAAAAGTGCTATATAAATATAAATCACTTCACTTATTAACATATCATATCCGTGCAAGATAAACTTACACAATGAGTAAATTCTTCCTCTACTGTACCTAACATCAGGTATCAATACTGTTTTCGTCAAATGACAACAAGTTATGTTTCCAGTCATATTCTTGCTGCATGGTTTGAGTTAAATATTAATGACTGATGTGATGTCATCGTACTCACCTGGATTCCACAGAAGTGTTGAACAGGAAGTGCCTCTGGTAGACTTCTCCGTTTGTGGTGTTGATGGTGACGACAGGAAATCCAATTTGTTTAGTCCATGTCGCCATCAACGTGGCCACGTCGGTGTGGCCCCCCTCCTCATGAACAGCCTGCAACCACGCCAACACATATTTGTTCAACATTTTAATCGCATTAATCACTGTTTTCTATGACTCACTCATGATTCATCAGCATCACTGTACTTTACTAACAATAAAATACATGACAAGCCACAATTCTATATATATTTAACATACTATGTACACACCTTCTCATTCAATGTGTCATCAAAACTATGAATGAACACATGTGGAGTTATGTACTTAACAAAAACAGGTGACATAACTGAAAACATGTTTTATATTCTTGTGTCTTCAAAATAGCCACCCTTTCCTCAGATTACTTTTTCGCACACTCTTGGCATTCTCTCGATGAGCTTCAAGAGGTAGTCACCTGAAATTGTTTTCACTTCACAGGTGTGCTTGAAGCTCATCCAGAGAATGCCAAGAGTGTGCGAAAAAGTAATCTGAGCAAAGGGTGGCTATTTTGAAGACACGAGAATATAAAACATGTTTTCAGTTATTTCACCTTTTGTTGTTAAGTACATAACTCCACATGTGTTCATTCATAGTTTTGATGCCTTCAGTGACAATCTACAATGTAAATAGTCATGAAAATAAAGAAAACGCACTGAATGAGGTGTGTCCAAACTTTTGGCCTGTACTGTATATATATATATATATATATATATATATATATATACTGTATACATATATAAATACTGTTTATATATATATATATATATATATACACACACACATTTTACAATTTAAATCAATTATAGTTTGGCTCTATTAAATGAAATAAAATTAGGTTGTAGGCTGGAGTTACAAATATTTCGAACATTATTGACATTTTCAAACACAGTACAGTCAATTTCAATGTGACAGTTTGGACTTTAGTTCATTTGTTCCCTCTTTCCGTCATTATTTCCTGTTTGTTTTATTTTGTTACATCACAATACTGTTTCCTGTTTTGCTTGTTAGTTCGGTATTGTACCAGTTTGCTATTCTATACACAGGCGTGTCATTTACGTTTTTTACTCTATACCCAGGCGTGCTTTTGATATTTATTATTCTAGACGACAGGTGTGTCGTCTATGTTTTTTTTACTCTGTACACCACTGTGCCGTCGTTTGTTATTCTATACCACAGGTGTGAAATCTGGCCCGCCACATTATTTTATGTGGCCCGCAAAAGCCTAGAAATAATATGCGTTAATAAAATGCTTAATCTTTTCTTACTAAATATATTTGTTCTTTCCATTTTGACATTAAAAATCATGTACCGCATGCAATTGCATATCTTTTAAAATGCAATATTATCAAAATCAAAATATATTAAAAATATATATTTTTGTTAAAATAAAGATGAATACTGTACTTAAATATCTGCTTGACTTATGATTTCGAAACAAATTATCAATTAAATTGTAGACTGTAAAATTGACAATAGATTTTACGGTTAAATTCCGCCAACTGAGTTTTTTCCTGTAAAATCAACTTTGGTACTGTTTTTTTCCATATACAGCAGGACACTAAAACATTAAAAAACAAACAAAAAAAACATTAAAAAAACAAGATTTTACGACAAAAAAACAAAAGAACTGGCAGCTCTGTTTCTTGAATTTTACCGCTGAAAACAGTGGTATTGTTTCTCCATTCCATTCCATGTATTCAATTTTTTTATATGCTGTAAAAAACTAACATTCTGGTGACTGAGCTGCCGGTTTTTAAAGTAAAATTTAAATATTTTTGGGCAGCTTATGTAAAGAAATATATTGTTAATGTATATATATATTACTCATTGTTAAAAGCGGCCCTTTGAGGGCAACCATAACTGCGATGTGGCCCTCAATGAAAACCAGTTTGACACACCTGTTCTATACAAAGGAGAGTCCAGTCTAGTAGTTTATTTAGCTCCCTCCTAGTTAGCGCTATTTAGCGTCACCTTCTAGGTCTCATGCTATTTTTTTATCTAGTTAGCAGTCTGCTCTGCAATGTGTCTTACATTTTTGGAACATGTTTCCAATCAAAGACTTCATTGATCCTACGAATCGTGCCGTTGCATCCTGGGGTCGCTAAACACATGTATGGCTCAACAGAGAGGCGTGGCTTTAAATGGAGGTCATACATTAATCAAGTCCAAAATTGGAATGTCACTTTTGAAATAAATTACCATCGTTAACACTATTTATGAGTAGATTTTATATTTTTAGAATCATTTTTTTAGGTAGGGTCTTGCCTTTTGAATACACTTCCAAAGGTCATTCTGGTCGGCGTTCCCAAACTTGAAGTCACTGAGATACCGCTGGAAGATTGACAAAGAGGGACAAGTGTTAACTTTCATCTTCTGTACACTTTTTGTGTGTAAAATCCATTCAAATAAGAGAGGAAGATAGAAAATAAATTGCATGCATTTCTAATCCCGACACAATCAAACCACAACGGTGCAACATAACTGATCTCTTTCACGTTTCCTTTTACTAACCTGGATGTAAGTATCAAATATTTATCACCATTTATTGATTTTGTTTTGGAGTGGTTGTCATGTGACTCAGAATATTCCCCCAAATGGGTGTCAGATAAATTTGCTCATTTTCCAAAAGCATATGTTTTACCATTTGTTTCCATGTTAAAATGGCAATGCTATAATAGGGTGTCAAATATTACAATGCAACTGTTTTTATATTTCTTCCAATTAATTAATTGAAAACAAGCTAGAAAAACTTTGCTATCAACTTTTAGCATTAAAATTGCTACGATAATCCTGAAGCTAATAATGCACTTGTTACTGGTATGTAATTTTAGATGAATATAAATTATATGTTCTTTGTTCAAAGTATATTTGTACAATTTAATAAATACCTTTGGCATGCTCAACATAAAAAAATACAGTATGTGCTTTGATGGCGCTAGAATAGTCAGGAGAGGGAATGATATGCTGCTTGCTAATGCTGTGCCCCAAAAAACAAAAAAGGTGGAACAATGCAAGACAGATTATTCATTGATTTTATTCATCAAAGTTTAAAATGGTAATATGAATGTCCAGGACGAGTTGAATGTGTTTAAGGTGGAATGGTTTAAATCGGTTCAAAAATGTGGGAATTGTGGAAAAATGGACAATTAATTTTAAATGGGGAAACTGTCCTTAAAAACTGGGAGTTCTGGAAAATCTGGGAATTTTTAAGAAAAATGGTTGGACAGGACACAATTCCTAAACAGGCTGAATATTTTGAAGTTGGAACGGTTTGAATTGGATGGAAACTGGGGGAATTGTGGAACTTTGAAAAATGTCCCAATCATTTCAATGGGAATTTCATGAAAATTTGGGATTTTCAGGAAAAGCATGACATTTTTTGAAAATGCTAAAAAAAACAAACTTGTATGTTCTGATTGAAGTTAGTTGTAATGTTACTATTTCAATATTGAAATAGTAACATTTTTGATTGGGAAATGGTATTACTGAATCCCTGGAATTTCGGGAAAACAGAGAACTTTTCCAGTTGAAAAATAACTTCTTTTTTTTTGTCCTGATTAAGAGGAATGTTTTTGACAGTAGAAGTGGGTTGGAAAAATACAATATCGTGAATTCCTGGGGGAACAGATAAAGGGTGTGTTCAGACCAGTAGAAGACATACGGTACATGAATTCAAGTTGATTTGGACGTAAATATATTCAAGCTTACTTCAACCCCTTTGTTGAAAACTCTTTGATCCACAGCGTCTGCCAGCATTCTCAGCACAACAGCTCCCTAAAGTGTCAACCAAGAAATATTCATATCAGTCAAACACCAATAATAACATCATGTATCACTTTTTCGGTTTCTCTGTTACAAAACATCTAGCATAACAATGTTACAATACATTTGTGCGAGTGTTACCAAATGGAATACCTATTTTGTACACGTGTGTATAGATGACTGTACCTTGAAGTTGGTGAGATCATCAAGTAAGGCCGTGATCTGTGGAGTGGACAGGACATCTTGGTGTGGGACGCTGAGAGGATGGGAAGAAGCCAGCGCGTCCTGCTCAAAGGCTGTATGGAGTTCACTCATGATATTCATTTCACCCTGCATAGGACGTTCAAATGAATCACATGTTTGAAAAAAAAAAAAGGCCAAACACGCATGAAGTAACTCGTAAAAACTCATCATTTGAAATAAGAATATTTGGACCATTTCACCGAATTGGTGCCTTTGATCTGATTGCATATTCAATGAATACAATTTCAAAGTTGAGTTTAAACTCCCTTCAACATGTGACTATGAGACTTTACCAAGAAATATAAACATTTAGCCCACGGAAGGAACAAAAGTACACTCATTTATTTTGATGTACAGTACAGGCCAAAAGTTTGGACACACCTTCTCCTCATTCAATGCGTTTTCTTTGTTTTCATGACTATTTACATTGTATATTGTCACTGAAGGCATCAAAACTATGAATGAACACATGTGGAGTTATGTACTTAACAAAAAAAGGTGAAATAACTGAGAACATGTTTTATATTCTAGTTTGTTCAAAATAGCCACCTTTGGCTCTGATTACTGCTTTGCACACACTTGGCATTCTCTCGATGAGCTTCAAGCACACCTGTGAAGTGAAAACCGTTTCAGGTGACTAACTCTCATCTCTCATCATTGCTGTTTGTTTTTAAAGCTTTACATGGACTGGCACCTCAGTATATCTCGGACCTCATCCAAATTTACACTCTCGCGCACGCTCTGAGGTCCGAGAGTTAGCTCCAGTTCGTGGTGCCCAAGACCAGACTTAAATCCAGGGGAGACAGGCCCTAAGCTCTGGAACACTCTGCCCCTCCATGTTCAAACTGCTCCCACAGTGGAGTGTTTTAAGTCTCGTCTTAAGACCCACTTTTATTCTTTGGCTTTTAACACTACGTGTGTGGTCCTCTGTCCTCTGTTGTCCTCTGTGTTTTTTTTAAATACATTTTGATTTCTATTTACTGTTTTAATTGGTTTTACCCTTTAAAAATCGTTTTTAATCATATTTATTTGTATTATTTTTTGTTTTTATTCAGTCATTGGTGGAGCTAAGGATAATATTTGAATATTGTTTTTAATATTGTTTTTAATATTGTTGTGCAGCACTTTGGAAAAAATGTTGTTGTTTAAATGTGCTAAATAAATAAAGTGGATTGGATTCTCACTCATCGAGAGAATGCCAAGAGTGTGCGAAAAAGTAATCAGAGCAAAAGGTGGCTATTTTGAAGAAACTAGAATAAAAGAACATGTTTTCAGTGATTTCACCTTTTTTTTTGTTAAGTACATAACTCCACATGTGTTCATTCATTGTTTTGATGTGACAATCTACAATGTAAAGTCATGAACATAAAGAAAACACATTAAAATGAGAAGGTGTGTCCAAACTTTTAGCTGTATATCCCATTATATTTCAACTATGGCTGGGATTTCAAGTCTAATCACAATCCTGTTACCTCCAAATTATTTTGTGATGTTTTTTTGCTTATCTTTATATACATGTTGTTAAATCACTGTAATGTGCTTCATGTCAACATACTATTAGTATAAATGTCACATGGATATATTTCATGTATTTGCTAATTCTACACAAAAAAGTCACTTCTTTTACTGGCAGTCCTGTTACTCAAATGACTGATCTTCAGCTTAGGAACCTTGCACATAAAATTTAATAAAGTCGCCTAAGATAGACCGATACACATTTTGAGTAGCAAAATGTGTGTTTTTATCAGATCAGGAGTTGAAAAAAGACAATTGGGGGAGAATTTCAATGAGCAATTTGGTGGAATGGTTCATTTGATAAAAACACAAATGTGAGCTTACAGCTTTGAATGTCGGTTCTACGTTGTCCAATGCCAGCGATGACATGTACGTAGCAAAGCCTTCTTTCAGCCAAACTTCATTCCACCATTTCATTGTCACCAAGTTTCCAAACCACTGTAAAAAAAAAAGAATCAGAACAAACACATTTGAACACACTGAACGCATGAGTCCGAACTTGGATGTGAGCGAGGCTCAGCATGGCTGTTAGTCGCAGTCAAGGGACTCATGTTATCCTTCAGGAGACTGTGGGCAGCAAGAAAACACACCTGCGGCAAAGTGGAGACGGTGGACTAATATCCCATAAGGAAAGCACTACAAACTACTTTGTATAGTACAGTCTTACCTTGATTTTTGTAATACTCGTTTTTCGATGAAAATGCTTTGTGATACCTTTTCCTATACACCACACTGAGCAACTTGTTTATTTACTGTAGCTACGTTGGTTACGTTATTGGCAAACAATAAGAATCAGTGATGATGGACAGAAAGAAGATGTTAAAAATGTATGTTTTCTAGATGAGTATTGTTTTGTCGCAATCGGAAGAGTCACTTGTATTGCGTCAGCTAGAGTGGGCGTCGAGAAGGTAGAGTGGGAGAGGGCAGGAAATATGAAAAATTACAAACCCCGTTTCCATATGAGTTGGGAAATTGTGTTAGATGTAAGGCTGCAGCTAACGATTATTTTTCTATCGATTAATCTATAGATTATTTTTTTCGATTAATCGGTTAATCTATAGATTATTTTTTCGATTAATATATAGATTATTTTTCCTTTTACCGATTATTTTTTTTATTTAAAATGAAGATGAAAAAATAAATGTAGGCCAGTTTTTTCAAAAGGCATGGCTTTTATTTACAAAAAAAAAAGTATGGCCACTCAGTCAACATTGACAACAACATGACAAAATATTCTGTAACAATGTAAACATTTAAAACTTTAACATTTAACAAAATTAAAAGTAGCTTATTTGCTTTTTAATGTGCAAATATAAAAGTAAACATCCAGTGCAAATCTTAATATTCTGCAATAGTATAAGCATTTCTAAAGTAAAAGTATTGCTTATTTTGCTTTAAAATGTGCAAAAATAAAGATAAACATCCAATTCAAAAAAGTGCAAAACGGAAATATTCTGTAACAACAGTGTAAACATTTCAACAAAAGTAAAAGTATTGCTTATTTGCTAAAATGTGCAAAAATAAAGATAAACATCCAATACAAAAAAGTGCAAAACTAAATATTCTGTAACAACAGTGTAAACATTTCAACAAAAGTAAAACTTTTGCTTATTTTGCTTAATAACACAACAATGATAGTATGATTAAAGTGAAAGTTAATTGTTCGTTTGTACATAGTATACGTAACTGTTAATGTTGTAAAAGGTATTTGCACAACTAATTAACGTTAGCGTTAAAGAGGAGCGCGGACGATTGACTAGTTGATGGTGATGGCAAGAACGCTGCCGTTGTGCTGCTATGATAGGCCATTTCCGCTCGACACAGTGTGCATACAACAACATTATTAGCAGAGGTGGGTAGAGTAGCCAGAAATTGTACTCAAGTAAGAGTACTGTTACTTTAGAGATTTATTACTCAAGTAAAAGTAAGAAGTAGTCACCCAAATATTTACTTGAGTAAAAGTAAAAAGTATGTTGTGAAAAAACTACTCAAGTACTGAGTAACATACACACACATATCATATATATATATATATATATATATACATACATTGATATATACAGTATATCATTTATATTTATTTATTTTGCCGTTTTTGTTTACATGTTAAAGGTGTTTTAATAATTATACATGCATGTTTAACATATAGATTCCTTTCTTTCATGAAGACAAGAATATAAGTTGGTGTATTACCTGATTCTGATGACTTGCATTGATTGCAATCAGACAGTAGTGCTGGTAACGTCCACGTTTTCAAATGGAGGAGAAAAAAAGTTCCTCCTTTCTGTCTAATACCACATGAAAGTGGTTGTTTTTTGGCATCTTATTTGTCCACCTTCCATATTCGTTTTTATACCCTTTACAAGAAATACATTGGCGACAAACTCCGTAGCTTGCTAGCTTGTTTGCGCTGGCTTTCGGAGACTCTTTTTTTGAAAGCGCAGGCGCGATGGAGCGGGACTTTTATTGTGAAGACAGGAACTGTGCAGTCAGTCTTTAGGCTTTTGACGGGGTGTACGGTCTTTTTTCCTTCACACTTTTGATTGATTGATTGATTTGAACTTTTATTAGTAGATTGCACAGTACAGTGCATATTCCGTACAATTGACCACTAAATGGTAACACCCGAATAACTTGTTTCAACTTGTTTAAGTCAGGTCATGTGACCCCTGGCTCTGTTTGATTGGTCCAACGTCACCAGTGACTGCATCTGATTGGTGGAACGAAGTGAAACGTCACCAGTAAGGCAGGCACTTTGAAGGTCTGTCTGACAGACCAAAACAAACAAAGCGTGCATTAACAGATCGATAAAAATTTGTAGCGAGCTGAATGTAGATAAAAGTAGCGGAGTAAAAGTAGCGTTTCTTCTTAGGCCGTTTATTGAAATACTCTCACACTTTTGACGACTTTTGGCGTGTTTTTTCCCCCTTGCTCGCACCGCTCGCATCGTCTGCTTTGCGCTCCGCCATGACGGTAGTGTGACGTAAATATGCGACGCGTCGACGAACAAAAACGTCCTCGACGTATTTACGTAACCGATGACGTCGACTACGTCGACGCGTCGTTTCAGCCCTAGTTAGATGTAAATATAAACAGAATACAATGATTTGCAAATTATTTTCAACCCATATTCAGTTGAATATGCTACAAAGACAACATATTTGATGTTCAAACTGATGTACATTTTTTTTTTTTTTGCAAATAATCATTAACTTTAGAATTTGATGCCAGCAGCACGTGACAAAGAAGTTGGGAAAGGTGGCAATAAATACTGATAAAGTTGAGGAATGCTCATCAAACACTTATTTGGAACATCCCACAGGTGAACAGGCAAATTGGGAACAGGTGGGTGCCATGATTGGGTATAAAAGTAGATTCCATGAAAAGCTCAGTCATTCACAAACAAGGATGGGGCGAGGGTCACCACTTTGTCAACAAATGCGTGAGCAAATTGTTGAACAGTTTAAGAAAAACCTTTCTCAACCAACTATCCATCTATTTTCTATTCTCAACCAACTATTGCAAGGAATTTAGGGATTTCACCATCTACGCTCCGTAATATCATCAAAGGGTTCAGAGAATCTGGAGAAATCACTGCACGTAAGCAGCTAAGCTGTGACCTTTGATCCCTCAGGCTGTATTGCATCAACAAGCGACATCAGTGTGTAAAGGGTATCACCACATGGGCTCAGGAACACTTCAGAAACCCACTGTCAATAACTACAGTTGGACGCTACATCTGTAAGTGCAAGTTAAAACTCTCCTATGCAAGGTGAAAACCGTTTATCAACAACACCCAGAAACGCCGTCGGCTTCGCTGGGCCTGAGCTCATCTAAGATGGACTGATACAAAGTGGAAAAGTGTTCTGTGGTCTGACGAGTCCACATTTCAAATTGTTTTTGGAAACTGTGGACATCGTGTCCTCCGGACCAAAGAGGAAAAGAACCATCCGGATTGTTATAGGCGCAACGTTGAAAAGCCAGCATCTGTGATGGTATGGGGGTGTATTAGTGCCCAAGACATGGGTAACTTACACATTTGTGAAGGCGCCATTAATGCTGAAAGGTACATACAGGTTTTGGAGCAACATATGTTGCCATCCAAGCAACGTTACCATGGACGCCCCTGCTTATTTCAGCAAGACAATGCCAAGCCACGTGTTACATCAACGTGGCTTCATAGTAAAAGAGTGCGGGTACTAGACTGGCCTGCCTGTAGTCCAGACCTGTCTCCCATTGAAAATGTGTGGCGCATTATGAAGCCTAAAATACCACAACGGAGACCCCCGGACTGTTGAACAACTTAAGCTGTACATCAAGCAAGAATGGGAAAAAAATACACCTGAAAAGATTAAAAAATGTGTCTCCTCAGTTCTCAAACATTTACTGAGTGTTGTTAAGACGAAAGGCCATGTAACACAGTGGTGAACATGCCCTTTCCCAACTAATTTAGCACGTGTTGCAGCCATGAAATTCTAAGTTAATTATTATTTGCAAAAAATAAAAAAAGTTTATGAGTTTGAACATCAAATATCTTGTCTTTGTAGTGCATTCAATTGAATATGGGTTGAAAAGGATTTGCAAATCATTGTATTCCGTTTATATTTACATCTAACGCAATTTCCCAACTCATATGGAAACGGGGTTTGTATATATATATATATATATATAGGGGCTGCAACGATATTGTATATACCGCGCTATTGCGGTTTCAAAGTCTTCACAATAAGGCCGTGATGCTTGACAGTATCAAACAAAATCTTGGTGTGTAGTTTTTTTGTAGCGCTTTAGCGTTGGTCGGGTCTGAAAATAAACTACATCTCCAGAATCCTCTGCTCAGCGCGAGGACAGCAAGATGGGAGGCTGGGAACACCGTAAGCAGTAAATAAAATGTGTTGTAAAAGATACGAGAAATTGTTTTTTTTGGGACATTTCCATCAAAATCTATGTTTTACTGTTGGAGTTATGTTGCTAACAAACCCTGAAAAAAAACATACCTATGAGTGTTTCTAACAACATAATAATGTCTGCATAAGTGCTCAGAACAGAGAATAACAGCGTCAAGAATATGAAGTTATTTCATCATGTAAGATGATACTGTATAACGCACACCCGGAGTTAAATGATACATTTTATGATATCCAGATATTCAGAACAGAGTTAACATGGGGTAATAGATGAAATAAGTGCAATGCAATAAAATCTACCTATCCACAGTCATGACACGACACAGTATGTGCCCTTTGCCTTTTTGGATGGCATGCAAAAAAAATTGTCATGTAATCTTCCACTGTACTGTCAAAGAAAAAAAAAGGTAAAAAATAGTATAGTCACTGTCCAACTGCACAGATAGTTAGCACGGGATTAGTCTAGCATGTACCTTTTATTGTCACAACTGTGCTGTGTCAAACAGAATACAGTAAATCATTTGAATGTGTGTTTTGTGCGTCTCTTGGATAAGTGAGAAGTCATGAATGCGTCATCGTTTATTGCCTTACCTGGTGAGCCAGTTGACGTGCGATGGAATAGGAGATTGTTTCCTTATGCAAGAGTGACGACACTCCCAACTCGTACAGCAGGACGCCCTCGTCGTACGTGATCAGTCCCCAGTTTTCCACCGCCGCGCCGGATATATCGGGCAGCGCAACTTGATCTGGGGGAGTGATTCGTAAAAATGAGGATATACAAACAAATGCATAAATCGAGCTGGAGAGGAACGGAAAACATCTGCTTCTGTGGAAGTTGTAGCAAGGAAAATGAACGTAAAGACATTGAACTTCCTTTTTTAAATTGGTACAAAGCCAGTTAGTTTATCACACTAAATTACCTTTAATAAGAACATCAAACATTGTATAATGTGCTTAAATAAACAACTTCCTGAATTACTTTTACAGGGCAGGGGGGACGCAATTTAACATGATTCATAAATACGCAGCAGGAAGACACCAGATTACTGCTCATGGTTTCTTCATGCTGATCTGAGTTTTTCATTCTGCGCCACTACTTCCTTGCTACTAGTTTGTATGTTGCATGTCGTTTTAGGTTGGAGAACATAGACCATTTCTTCTCAAACTTTGTTCACCAAGTACCACCTTAGAAAACACATGGCTCTCCAACTACCACCATAATGACCAACATTAAAGGCCTACTGAAAGCCACTACTACCGACCACGCAGTCTGATAGTTTATATATCAATGATGAAATCTTAACATTGCAACACATGCCAATACAAAAGTACAATTTTAAATTTTGTGCAAAATATCCTGCTGAAAACGTCTCGGTATGATGACGCCTGCGCGTGACGTCACGTATTGTAGAGGACATTTTGGGACAGCATGGTGGCCAGCTATTAAGTCGTCTGTTTTCATCGCAAAATTCCACAGTATTCTGGACATCTGTGTTGGTGAATCTTTTGCAATTTGTTCAATGAACAATGAGCGGTGTATTGCGGCAGGTGTTGTGCCGGATAACGCACCCCCGCCGTAGAATGCACCCCTTGACAGTTGTGCCGGATAACACAGCCGGTGTTTCATTGTTTACATTCCCGGAAGATGACAGTCAAGCTTTACCATTGGCCTGTGGAGAACTGGGACAACAGAGACTCTTACCAGGAGGACTTTGAGTTGGATGCGCAGGCGCGGTACCGTGAGTACGCATGCAGCTGCGGCTTCCAAACATTTGATCGCTTGCCCGTACGTGCGTGCCGCTATGTGCATGTCACGTACATAACTTTGGGGACTTTGGGGAAATATATGTGCTGTATGAACTTTGTGGAGGTGAACGGTACTTTGGGCTGTGGGATTGAGTGTGTTGTGCAGGTGTTTGAGTTGTATTGGCGGGTTATATGGACGGGAGGGGGGAGGTGTTTGTTATGCGGGATTAATTTGTGGCATATTAAATATAAGCCTGGTTGTGTTGTGGCTAATAGAGTATACAGGTAAAAGCCAGTAAATTAGAATATTTTGAAAAACTTGATTTATTTCAGTAATTGCATTCAAAAGGTGTAACTTGTACATTATATTTATTCATTGCACACAGACTGATGCATTCAAATGTTTATTTCATTTAATTTTGATGATTTGAAGTGGCAACAAATGAAAATCCAAAATTCCATGTGTCACAAAATTAGAATATTACTTAAGGCTAATACAAAAAAGGGATTTTTAGAAATGTTGGCCAACTGAAAAGTATGAAAATGAAAAATATGAGCATGTACAATACTCAATACTTGGTTGGAGCTCCTTTTGCCTCAATTACTGCGTTAATGCGGCGTGGCATGGAGTCGATGAGTTTCTGGCACTGCTCAGGTGTTATGAGAGCCCAGGTTGCTCTGATAGTGGCCTTCAACTCTTCTGCGTTTTTGGGTCTGGCATTCTGCATCTTCCTTTTCACAATACCCCACAGATTTTCTATGGGGCTAAGGTCAGGGGAGTTGGCGGGCCAATTTAGAACAGAAATACCATGGTCCGTAAACCAGGCACGGGTAGATTTTGCGCTGTGTGCAGGCGCCAAGTCCTGTTGGAACTTGAAATCTCCATCTCCATAGAGCAGGTCAGCAGCAGGAAGCATGAAGTGCTCTAAAACTTGCTGGTAGACGGCTGCGTTGACCCTGGATCTCAGGAAACAGAGTGGACCGACACCAGCAGATGACATGGCACCCCAAACCATCACTGATGGTGGAAACTTTACACTAGACTTCAGGCAACGTGGATCCTGTGCCTCTCCTGTCTTCCTCCAGACTCTGGGACCTCGATTTCCAAAGGAAATGCAAAATTTGCATGGTTGGGTGATGGTTTGGGGTGCCATGTCATCTGCTGGTGTCGGTCCACTCTGTTTCCTGAGATCCAGGGTCAACGCAGCCGTCTACCAGCAAGTTTTAGAGCACTTCATGCTTCCTGCTGCTGACCTGCTCTATGGAGATGGAGATTTCAAGTTCCAACAGGACTTGGCGCCTGCACACAGCGCAAAATCTACCCGTGCCTGGTTTACGGACCATGGTATTTCTGTTCTAAATTGGCCCGCCAACTCCCCTGACCTTAGCCCCATAGAAAATCTGTGGGGTATTGTGAAAAGGAAGATGCAGAATGCCAGACCCAAAAACGCAGAAGAGTTGAAGGCCACTATCAGAGCAACCTGGGCTCTCATAACACCTGAGCAGTGCCAGAAACTCATCGACTCCATGCCACGCCGCATTAACGCAGTAATTGAGGCAAAAGGAGCTCCAACCAAGTATTGAGTATTGTACATGCTCATATTTTTCATTTTCATACTTTTCAGTTGGCCAACATTTCTAAAAATCCCTTTTTTGTATTAGCCTTAAGTAATATTCTAATTTTGTGACACACGGAATTTTGGATTTTCATTTGTTGCCACTTCAAATCATCAAAATTAAATGAAATAAACATTTGAATGCATCAGTCTGTGTGCAATGAATAAATATAATGTACAAGTTACACCTTTTGAATGCAATTACTGAAATAAATAAAGTTTTTCAAAATATTCTAATTTACTGGCTTTTACCTGTATATATGTCTTGTGTTTATTTACTGTTTTAGTCATTCCCAGCTGAATATCAGGTCCCACCCGCCTCTCACAGCATCTTCCCTATCTGAATCGCTTCCACTGCCCTCTAGTCCTTCACTCTCACTTTCCTCATCCACAAATCTTTCATCCTCGCTCAAATTAATGGGGAAATCGTCGCTTTCTCGGTCCGAATCGCTCTCGCTGCTGGTGGCCATGATTGTAAACAATGTGCGGATGTGAGGAGCTCCACAACCTGTGACGTCACGCTACTTGTCTGCTACTTCCGGTACAAGCAAGGCTTTTTTATCAGCGACCAAAAGTTGCGAACTTTATCGTCGATGTTCTCTACTAAATCCTTTCAGCAAAAATATGGCAATATCGTGGAATGATCAAGTATGACACATAGAATGGACCTGCTATCCCCGTTTAAATAAGAAAATCGCATTTCAGTAGGGGGCTTCACGGTGGCAGAGGGGTTAGTGCATCTGCCTCACAATACGAAGGTCCTGAGTAGTCTTGGGTTCAATCCCGGGCTCGGGATCTTTCTGTGTGGAGTTTGCATGTCCTCCCCGTGACTGCGTGGGTTCCCTCCGGGTACTCCGGCTTCCTCCCACTTCCAAAGACATGCACCTGGGGATAAGTTGATTGGCAACACTAAATTGGCCCTAGTGTGTGGATGTGAGTGTGAATGTTGTCTGTCTATCTGTGTTGGCCCTGCGATGAGGGGGCGACTTGTCCAGGGTGTACCCCGCCTTCCGCCCGATTGTAGCTGAGATAGGCTCCAGCGCCCCCCGCGATCCCAAAGGGAATAAGCGGTAGAAAATAGATGGATGGATGGCATTTCAGTAGGCCTTTAAAATACAGTAGCATACTAGGCCTAAGTATTTATTAAAACCGGGTCGGACGTTTTATTTAACAAGTGTAGTTGATATTTTTGGCCACTGTAACATAACACACAGTTTGAACAGTAACACTGTGTTTGAATATAGGAAAATAAAACACTGTACAGTGTGTACTTAAATATAATGGTAAATGTAAATGGGTTATACAAAACCCAAAACCAGTTAAGTTGGCATGTTGTGTAAATCGTAAATAAAAACAGAATACAATGATTTGTTAAACCTTTTCAACCTATATTCAATTGAATAGACTGGAAATACAAGATACTTAACTTACAAACTGGAAAACTTTATTTTTTGCAAATATTAGCTCTGCAACATGTTTAAAGAAAGCTGGCACAAGTGGCAAAAAAGGCTCAGAAAGTGTGAACAAATACGTGAGCAAATTGTCGATCAGTTTAAGAACAACATTTGTCAACGAGCTATTGCAAGGAATTTAGGGTTTTCACCATCTACAGTCCATAATAATATTTAAAAGGTTCAGAGAATCTGGAGAAATCTCTGCACGTAAGCGAAGATATTACGGACCTTTGATTCCTCAGGTGGTACTGCATCAAAAAACGCATTCAGTGTGTAAAGGATATCACCACATGGGCTCAGGAACACTTCAGAAAACCACTGTCAGTAACTACAGTTTGTCGCTACATCTGTAAGTGCAAGTTAAGACTCTACTATGCAAAGCCAAAGCCATTTATCAACTACACCCAGAAACGCCGCTGGCTTCGCTGGGCCCAAGCTCATCTAAGATGGACTGATGCAAAGTGTAAAAGTGTTCTGTGGTCTGACGAGTACACATTCACAAATTTTTTGGGAAACTGTGGACGTTGTGTCCTCCGGACCAAAGAGGAAAAGAACCATCCGGTCTGTTATAGGCGCAAAGTTCAAAAGCCAGTATCTGTGATGGTATGGGGGTGTATTAGTGCCCAACTTACACATCTGTGAAGGCACCATTAACACTGAAAGATACATACAGGTTTTGGAGCAGCACATGTTGCCATCCAAGCAACGTTATCATGGACGCCCCTGCTTTTTTCAGCAAGACAATGCAAAGCCACGTGTTACAACAGCGTGGCTTCATAGTAAAAGAGTGCGGGTACGAGACCGGCCTGCTTGTAGTCCAGACCTGTCTCCCATTGAAAATGTGTGGCGCATTATGAAGCCTAAAATACCACAACGGATTGTTGTGGTATTTTGACTGTTGAACAACTTAAGCTGTACATCAAGCAAAAATGGGAAATAATTCCACCTGAAAAGCTTCAAAAATTGATCTCCTCAGTTCCCAAACGTTTACTGAGTGTTGTTAAAAAGAAAGGTCATGTAACACAGTGGTAAAAATGCCCCTGTGACAACTTTTTTGCAATGTGTTGCTGCCATTAAATTCTAAGTTAATGATTATTCAAGTTTCTCAGTTCGAACATTAAGTATCTTGTCTTTGCAGTCTATTCAATTGAATATAAGTTGAAAAGGATTTGCAAATCATTGTATTCTGTTTTTTATTTACAAATTACACAACGTGCCAACTTCACTGGTTTTGGGTTTTGTAATTGCTTTTCTACCTTCAAGGTACTCAAAGCGCTTTGACACTATTTCCACATTCACCCATTCACACACTCATTCACACACTGATGGCGGGAGCTGCCATGCTAGGCCCTAACCACGACCCATCAGGAGCAAGGGTGAAGTGTCTTGCTCAAGGACGCAACGGACGTGACGAGGATGGCGGAAGCCAGGGATCGAACCGGGAACCCTCAGGTTGCTGGCACGGCCGCGTTACAAATTGAGCTACGGTTCGTAAAGTGGAATCAAATAAAATTAATTGCACATAAAAGTTAAAGTATCACTAGATAAAGCCCGCGTACCACTAGTGGTGCATGCACCACATTTTGAGAATCCCTGACCTCGGCAATTTACCAACATCATGCAAAAACACTCCACCGCGTTCATCGCAACAGCTTGCGAAAAATCCTTGGATCAAGAGACTAAATAATCGTGACCCTGAAGTACTGGCGAGGGGTTACACCATGTTGATGAAACATCAGCTCAGATGGTCTTAGTATTGCCAACCGTTCCTTGAAAAACTGAATTGTTCGTATGTAGAAACAGAAATATGTGTCCTTTATTTAGCTGAAAGGGACACACTTTGTCTCGTATTACAGTCAGTTAAAAAAAATATTCTATAATGAATTCCAGTTTGCCACAAGCTAAGCCCATCGATGGGAGCATGTTATTAAACACATTGCCCTTTTCTGGCATCTTTATTAATTCCCTTTGCCTTGGCTTTCACTTTGCTCTGCCTTAGCGAGACGGCTGCTAGCGAGCTAGCGTTATATGGCTAGCTTCTTAGTCTTCTGAATCCAAATACTTTTTATCGCACTAAAATGTTGTCTTTTGAAAAAACAAACAATGTAGTGAGCTCGGAGCTACTTTTTGTCTGACGGGGAAGCTACAAGTGGATATCAATCAGGTCTTGCTGGCCAACAAAGTGTGCCTTATTTTATTTATTTTGAAGTGAATTATTAAGTCATATTATTTTCTACATATGGTGAATGTTTTTATTCAACCTGGAGAAGGCGAACCACCAGGTTTAAGTAAATAATGGTTGAGCCCAATAACAAATTTAAGGAGCCTTAGTTGGACATTCGCTTGTGGACTGGGTTAACTCTCTCATGAGAAGAGGCAATAAATTCAGACTTTGGAATGCAAAAGTGATAGCTCTATCCTGGAGGAGAGACTCCATGTTTATCTTAAACGTCAACCTACAAGTTGTTGTCTTCCCAGTCACTTACACACGAACATCTCTTTACATAGTCAGGTTGTACTCTCCTGAATTAACGCACACAAAGACAGAGAAAGAGGGAATGTAAGACGGTGGTTCGGCTTCTACAAGTTAGGAGTGCCTCATTTTTTTTACTTGACCTCCTCCAGGTACTGCAGTCCTGTATAATGACACTCGCTTGTAATAAAGCAACTTTTTGTTCAGCAAAGCGTCTCCGACGTCTCTTTTGATCCAGCCGCACTGCCGTGTCGCCCTTCTGCCCAGGAAAAGGGCAGAAATACACATCTATTTTTCAAAGAGTTGGCCACACTAGGTGGTCCAGTCATGGTTGAACAAGTCCTCTTCAGTAAACTTTGCTTGGAAAAACGTGAAGCTCTTCGAAAGCGTTTTGGTATAAAACTTTGGGAATCATTAGCTCAGCAACAAGATGCATAGCAATTTGTTGTAACAGATGGAGCACCTTGAAGCAGAACTTGCTAGAAAGAAATGTTCCAAGGTGGTCAACGAGTTTTCTTTGCAATACCTGACCTCTGTGTATAAGAACCTTTCTTGCCAAGATTGCTCTCAGTCACTCTTGTGACTAACATACGGTTTGAATATTCTAGAATATATACACTTTTGAAATAAAGGTAACTTTACTTCAACTGATTTTAATGCATTTTTCACTAAACAGGGTTTCCGCAACCCCCAAGGGTTCCTCACAGGTACTGAAGGCGGGTTGTGAAATTTTTGGTTGATTAGACTGTTTTGAAATATGCTTTTTTATGTTCCCACTTACACTTTTCAACTAATTGAAACGTTTTTAAATACACAACAACATAGTGTAGTTTATAAATGTCAGTAACATGAGCACCACATTCACTCTACCTTACAGGTTTAATATAAAAACATGAATAAATAATTATACTGTCACATACGTGTTCGCATATTGCCAACCCTCCCGGATTTTCCGGTAGACTCCCGAAATTCAGCGCCTCTCCCGAAAACCTCCCGGGACAAATTTTCTCCCGAAAATCTCCCGAAATTCAGGCGGTGCTGGTGGCCACGCCCCCTCCAGCTTCATGCGGACCCGAGTGACGTGTCGACAGCCTGTTTTCACGTCCGCTTTCCCACAATATAAACAGCGTGCCTGCCCAATCACGTTACAAGTGTAGAATGATCGAGGGCGAGTTCTTGGTTTCTTATGTGGGTTTATTGTTAGGCAGTTTCATTAACGTCCTCCCAGCGCGGCAACAACACACAACAGCAGTCACGTTTTCGTCTACCGTAAAGCAGTTTGTCTGCCGTAAACAGCAACGTTGTGACACTCTTAAACAGGACAATACTGCCATCTACTGTAAATGCATATGTGACAATAACATCTAGGGCTTTTAGAGCGTGCAGTGCACAACTGCGCACACAACAAGGAGACGAAGCAGAATGCATCATCAGAGAGGGTGTTCAGCATGGTTAGCAAAATAGTGACAGAGAATAGAACAAGGATGGACAATTCAACCCTTAACTCAACAATGAGTAGATGAGTGTTATGTGTGTGTATATGTGTAAATAAATGAACACTGAAATTCAAGTATTTCTCTAATTTAAATATATAAGAGATATAATAAAATAAATATATATATATATATATATATATATATATATATATATATATATATATATATATATATATATATATATATATATATATATATATGTATAGCTAGAATTCACTGAAAGTCAAGTATTTCTTATATATATATATATATATATATATATATGAAATACTTGACTTGGTTAATTCTATCTGTAAATATACTCCTCCCCTCTTAACCACGCCCCCAGCCCCCACCCCGCCCACCCCCCCACCTCCCGAAATCGGAGGTCTCAATGTTGGCAAGTATTCGTGTTCGCATTTAAGATAGCTAGCGCTCAGCGGCGCAAGCTGCCAGCTAACAATTAGAACACTATTTGCCAGCTAGCTATCAGCGACCCTATTCTGTATTATTGGAATATCTTAGAATTGTGCAATGACGAGTTACCTTACGGACCAGTTTAATTTCAAGTACTATTTCAGGCAGGATATAAAAACCCTCCATCAGTTTGGAGGTCCTCGGCTTGGAAAATGTTGAAGATCCCCGGTATAAACTTGAGGGACAGACCTTTAGAGGTGTTTCCTCAAAGTTCTCCAGCACACAATGCATGTTTTTTTTTATTATCATTTACTAAGTTTGATTTCTTCTTACCTAGCTTTTTCTGAAGGTAATTAATTTTAAAGTGCTTCTCGTAGAAATTGAGTATACGTCCAGTGATGTTTGCTGCATATACGGTGGCTCTTCTGGCCTCTGGTCGAGCAAATATCTGAAAAACAGTAAAAAAAAAAAAATGTATTGTCTTTTTCTTGGAACAAATGCTGGCCTACTTCCGGCAGGTGGATAACCTGTGTAGTTCTTTTCAAGAAGTACCTTAATTTTGACACGCTCATGTGCGGCGGGGGAAGACCTCAACTCTGAAACGGTGAACGCTAAAAGGTAGGTTGACATCTTTGGTGTTGAATGGAAACGAGTCGACGTCCAGTCGTCTTCTAGATTATCAGAGCCTGAAAGAGTAGAAAGTGTATACAAACACGTTAGACTTTGGTGTGAGCGCTTCAAAAGCTTCTTCAACCACCAGAAGACATTTCAAGCGTAAACACGCAGTCGTTGATGTCTGATGAACATTGAACCAGACTGCTTGGAATGTCTTAGAAGACTTTTCGGTTTCATCGGTTCACACTCAGACTTGATAGGACAGCTTTTGTCTAGTAAAGGGGTGTCAAACTCAAATACAGAGTGGGTCAAAATTTAAAACTGAACAAAGCCGCGGGCCAAGGTTGAACAAATTAACCTTTCTGATAGGGACCCAAACATGTTTTGCATTAAATATTGAACAAGCAAGGCTTATATAACTTTATAGTGACATGCAAAATCGAGTTTCAAATAATAATAATAATAATTAAAAAATATAAATGGCATATCAAATACAATTTAAATAAAAATGTAATGCCTCTTTTCTATTTGCAGCCTTCTGAGGTAAATATCAACATTAAATTTTTCCACAGGCTAATACATTTGAAAATAAAATAATGAATAAACCAACCAGTCAGGACTTTAAACTGCTCAGTTTGCAACACACTGATCTAATCTGATGTGCCCAAGTCAGATACCTGCCATCTTTTCTTGGATGCTAGTTCATTAATGTCGGGGCTCAGGCTTTGAGCTGAGGCATCCCTCATTATCGAACAAAGGTGTTCATCAGTCATTATATCTCGTATTCCACAGTCTTGGGGGCGTGCCTTACAGGTACTGCTTTTAACGTCCTCTACGAGCTGACGTCACGTCCGCTTTTCATCCCTTCTAGCAACGTGCCGATCCAGTCACAATATATGAGCGACTTCTGTACGAACACACACGTAAATGCAAAGCATACTTCATCAACAGCGATACAGTTTACACTGAAAGTGGCCGTATAAGCAACTTTAACATTGTTAGAAATACACGTCACTCTGTGAATCCACACCAAACAAGAATGACAAACACATTTTGGGAGAACATCCGCACAGTAACACAACATAAACACAACAGAACAAATACCCAGAAGCCTTTGCAGCACTAACTCTTCCGGGACGCTACAATATACACCCCCGCTACTTCCAACCCCCCACACATACACACACCTTGTAGCGTACCGGAAGAGTTAGTGCTGCAAAGGGTTCTGGGTATTTGTTCTGTTGTGTTTATGTTGTGTTACTGTGCGGATGTTCTCCCGAAATGTGTTTGTCATTCTTGTTTGGTGTGGATTCACAGTGTGGCGTATATTTCTAACAGTGTTACAGGTTTTTATACTGGCACTCTCAGTGTAAACTGTATCGCTGAAGATCAAGTATGCGTTGCATTCACTTCTGTGTGCGTGCCACAGCCGCACATATTATGTAACTGGGCCAGCACTCGTTGGACTGGATGAAAAGGGGACGTTACATTTCTCGGGAGGGGCACTGAAATTTGGGAGTCTCCCGGGAGGTTTGGCAAGTATGAGAATTAGCGGTGTACCGTGGCACCGCCTCTGTATATAATCGGCGAGCCAGCTCTAGTGTTAATTTGATATCACCTCACGGGCCTAGTGAAATTTGGCCCGCGGGCCAGAGTTTGACACCCATGGTCTAGTACGAGTTTTTGATGTAATATCCAAGTATTTATCCTTCAAACTCAACGGAGAATGGTTTCACCCTTTTGTGATGCAACACGATGCCACCTGAGAGGATAATACTAGGATCCAACACCATCCCCTCAGACTCGAGCAGTCCAGTATAATTTTTGGAGCAGTCTTCAAAGACAACCTGAACAGTCCAGTTAACACTTTCAGAGTACAATAACGTGGATTATTGAGAGTATTTACATTAATCGGTCTCTCTCTTTGAGATTTGTGATAGCCATGGAATAAAATACCTGATATCGCAGCAGCTTTTTCAGAAAGTTGCAGCAAAAGTTGTGATGGATTATTTTTGTCCAATAACATTGAATTGACTTTTGAATTTGTGCAATTACGATCAGTGTTTTAAGGGTTCCTTGAAAACCTAACCTCAAAATCAATAAAAAAAAAAACTTTATTGATGTTGTACTGGTTTTATACCACACTTAAAAGTAAGTAAAAGCACATACTCAGAACTCATCATCAAATAACTACACTGGTTTAATTTGTTATAATTAATATTATAAATAAGTACCGTATTTTCCGGACCATAGGGTGCATCGGATTATAAGGCGCACTGCCAATGAATGGTCTATTTTCGATCTTTTGTCATATATAAGGCGCACCGGATTATAGGGCGCATTAAAGGAGTCATATTATATTTATTTTTTTATGAATGGAAAACACTTCCTTGTGGTCTGCATAACATGTAATGGTGGTTCTTTGGTCAAAACGTTGCATGGATTATGTTTTACAGATCATTTTCAAGCCGCTTTCTGACAGTCTCTTCCGGATGCGCCGTTTTGTGGGCGGTCTTATTTACGTGGCTCACCTTCGACAGCGTCTTCTCCCCGTCATCTTTGTTGTAGCGGTGTAGCGTGCAAGGACGGCAGTGGAAGAAGTGTCAGTGGCCTAGTGGTTAGAGTGTCCGTCCTGAGATCGGTAGGTTGGGAGTTCAAATCCCGGCCGAGTCATACCAAAGACTATAAAAATGGGACCCATTACCTCCCTGCTTGGCACTCAGCATCAAGGGTTGGAATTGGGGGTTAAATCACCAAAAAATGATTCCCGGGCGCAGCCACCGCTGCTGCCCACTGCTCCCCTCACCTCCCAGGGGGTGATCAAGGGTGATGGGTCAAATGCAGAGAATAATTTCGCCACACCTAGTGTGTGTGTGACAATCATTGGTACTTTAACTTTAACTTTAAGATGGAGCTAACTGTTTTAATGACATTCAGACTTTATTTAAAATGATTAAAGGAGCAGCATCTCCTCATCCGCAGAAAATATGTCCCATAAAAAAACGTCCGACCGGAACTCTGTAATAACTAAAGTTCCTTGGGTGAATAATGTAAACTCACTACACCGGTATGTTTTAGCCCTTTCATGGCGAGTTCACTGACAGATATAAGTACTTTACACTACTTTATATTATAAATGGCAACAGTGGAGGATGAATATCACATAACAAGAAGATAGAGAAAAAGAAGAAGCTTATCAACTACTACATAGGCGGACATGCACAATTTTTCAGGATTTATGCAGATCCCAAGAACAGATCAGCAGGTACCAGAAGGTAAGACAAGTTGCGTTTGCATAATATTACGAAACAAAACGCCAGATATTATATCTTACTTTATACACACACCATAATAATACTCGTATGTTGAAGCACAGTACAATCAATTAAGCGGTGCAACTTCATAGCTTACCAAAGTCGTACTAAAACATTTTGATAGATTTTTGAGCGTTGTGTGTAATGTTTTATATTTTCAATGGAACATATAAAATGTCGGTGTTATTTTACTTGTGACTGCCATTATATTGCAGTCTACACGTATATATTATGTTTGACTGCCATCTACTGGTCACACTTATCATTACACCATGTACCAAATAAAATAGCTTCGAGGTCGGTAAGCAAAACCAGAATTATTCCGTACATAAGGCGCACTGTCGAGTTTTGAGAGAAAAAAAAAGATTTTAAGGGCGCCTTGTAGTCCGGAAATACGGTAATATAATTAATACTATCAATATATAATTATAATTACAGAAAGAAACATCACCTAAAAGCTTCCTTATAGTCTGCTGTATGCTCTGTCAAATTGCCGACATTCTCTTTATACGTTTTACACTTGAATAGTCCATCCCTGGGTTTCCCCTACATGTAAATGATCGTGGCAGCCCGCCAAGGCAAAACTAAAGCTGCCAAACCTTAAAAATTAGGGTTCTTTACGTGAAAACAAATTAAAGTAATACAATGCATGAATGCACAGATATAGCCAGTTATTGTAACACTATTGACTAATGATACACTGAAAATTATTATTGTGTAATATTGACTTTGTTTTGATCAATTTTGAACAATTCTATGTCATAGTTTAACTGTCCTGTAGGTATTGTTACGCTGTCAAGAGCACTTAACATAAATAAATGGAAACATTTTACAGTTGATACAGTACATGTGATCGGTATCAGTATGGGTAATCAGCCCATCTGACTCATTGATGATCAGTTTTAGAATCGTTTTTGACAGCAGAATTGTTTGGTGCACCTTTGGACGAGCTGGGGGGGGGGGGGTTCTGGATGACATCACTGGTCAGAAGATATATTTTAGAATTACTTAAAATGTTGACAGCACAAAGCACAAACTAATTTTTTTACGGCACAAGCCAATAAAATTTGCATTGTGTGACAAATAAAGTCTATTCTATCCTATCCAATATGAAGGGAATGGAGGCCGGCAGCTTCATAGAGGTCACATTCCAAATGTTATTGGCATTGAATTGATTATTTACCAGACGATTCTGCGTTTCCAAGCGCTGTCATCTTTCGTCTGTGAACGATGGTGACGTCGAACGCGGCTTTCATTTGAGGCTCATCAAAACAAGGAAACACTCGTCTGGCGGCTGTCGGCTGCAGATTTGTACTGGCAAGAAATCTGCAAAGAAAAACATGTTTTTAAATTTCATAATCCTACTTATCGTTTGTATCGTTTAATGGTACAAGAAGCTTATAGGACAAGGGCAGTATTGTTACCGCCTTACTGAGATCAATTCATAAAAATATAAAATCAGTTTATCAATTATTTTTTAAAGTAACTAGCTTACTGTTTTAGCTGGTGGTATGAAGAATATGAGGATTAAAATGATAAACAATACAGACTCACCTGTGTGTGTTTGATGGACTTTGAGAGCGTGCATGACGTTCATCATAGGTGCTAATATACAGTCCGTGGAGCTGGTCTGACATGTGTCCACTGAAGGACACCAACAAGCTGTAATTCCTTCCTTTCTCCAGCGTTTCCTTCAACTGAAACTCCAAGAAGTCACTTTGGTCTTGGTGAGGCTTCATGCTCAGAATACTGATCTTCTTGTTCTCGTCTTCGTTCTTTACCACAGCGTCAGAGACTAGCAGGTCCCGACTGTGCAGGTAAATGCTCTGGGTCTTCTCCACACAATGGAAGCGTACCAAGGAGGTACCGGAGAACAGCAGGGTTTGGTTGGGAGTCGTGACATTCACCTCCTCCACGATTTGGGAGTAGAAATCCATTTGTAGAAAGATCTTGTAGTTTTCGGGGACCAGACTCGTTGGCAGCCGCATCGCAGGCGGCGGTCCCAAAGTCGTGGTAGGATAGGTCGGACGAGGTGAGGGGTTCATGGGTGTGATCTGAATGTTGTATATAATGATCATGGTGACGATGCTGCCAATGGCAGCCAGCGCCAGAATGACAAACGCGGCGGCAAAAGCCTTAGAAGTGGAGCTCTTTGACATCTTGGCCGCTGTCCTGAAGGTCCAACGTCTCTCTGTGCTCTCTCGGATCTGCAAGAACTTATCTGCATGCCAGTCACCGCCCAAGCATAAACAGGGCTTGGCCGGACCAACCCAAGTATGTTTGTGTTAAACATTAACCTGGACGTTGAAGAGGGAGCAAAGAGCAGGTGTTACATGGTCTTGGAAATGATCCTTGTTAAACATCTGGGTTTGCGGAAAATGATTTCTTTGGAGCCAGAACATTGCCAATAAGGAACCAGAACACTGCAGATGCCATTAAGGAACCAGAACAGAACCAGGACACTGTCATTAAGAAATTTAAAACACTGCCTTTAAGGAAACAGAATACTGCCAGCAAGGACGCTGGCCCCATGTGCTTCTTGCCGGGTCCATTTCTGGTCCGATCCTTCTGTCACGGTCGTGGATGTGGTGGGAAGGTGAGGTGGACCCAAATGCAGGGGAGCAAGGTGGAAGGAACACTGGTGCAGTGACGAAAAGATGGAAATTAGCCACTTGCTACTGAAGTGAATAAATTAACTCATTGTTCTACATATGGTGAATGTTTATATTCAACTTGGAGAAAGCTAGCCACCAGGTTTAAGTAAATAATGCTTGAGAACCAGCCTTAGTTGGATATTCACATGTGGCCTGGAATTAGCTCTCTCACGAGAAGAAGGACTCAGGTCCTCCACAATATAAAAAAGCGTATCTGCCTAATCACGTTATAACTATAGAATGATGGAGGGCGAGTTCTTGGTTTCTTATGTGGGTTTATTGTTAGGCAGTTTCATTAACGTCCTCCCAGCGTGGCAACAACACAAAACAACAGCAGTCACTTTTTTGTATACCGTAAAGCAGTTCGTCTGCCGTAAACAGCAATGTTGTGACACTCTTAAACAGGACAATACTGCCATCTAGTGCATTTGATGAAAGCACTTTTGTGCGTGCCACACAGCAATGCATCATCAGAGAGGGTGTTCAGCATGGTTTGAAAAATAGTGACAGAGAATAGAACAAGGATGGACAATTCAACCCTTAACTCAACAATGAGTAGATGAGTGTTATGTGTGTGTACATGTGTAAATAAATGAACACTGAAATTCAAGTATTTATTTTATATATATATATATATATATATATATATATATATATATAATTAAAAAAAAATATATATATATATATATATATAAATAGCTAGAATTCACTGAACGTCAAGTATTTCTTATATATATATATATATATATATATATATATGAAATACTTGACATATATATATATATATATATATATATATATATATATATATATATATATATATATATATATATGAAATACTTGACTTGGTGAATTCTAGCTGTAAATATACTCCTCCCCTTTTAGCCACGCCCCCAACAACGCCCCCGCCCACCCCCCTCCCCCCACCTCCCGAAATCGGAGGTCTCAAGGTTGGCAAGTATGGTTATGGTATACATCTGTTGTCTTCCCAGTCACTACACACGAACATCTCCTTACATGGTCAGGTTGTCCTGTCCTGACTAAGCACACACCCAGACAGAGAAATAAGGAATATATAACTAACTGATGGTTCGGCTCCTCCAAATTAGGAGTCCTTCAGTTTTTGACCGGAATAGTGACGCTCGCTTGTAATAAAGCAAGTTTTTGTTCAGCAAAGCATCTCCGACGTCTCTTTTGATCCAGCCACACTGCCGTGTTGACCTCCTGCCCGGGAGGGGGTGACAAGAACAGAAATCCACTTCACTACCATCTTGCATATATACACTTGTGTGTTCATCAATATCATTTATAAAAACAAAATAAAAAAATTAAGTGCTGTCAAAAAGTTGAATCCAATTTATCCAACAAACCACAAAGGATTTATGACAATCTGACAAAGAGGAGACAGCAAACAGAGAACTAAGTACACAGAATAATAAGACAACGGAATACACCTGGACTAGACATAAGAGGAAGAAGACAGCGGATTGGAGGAAACTATGACACAGGTGCAACCAATGACACAAACGAGCACACGGGGAACAAAACACAGAACAGGAAACAGATATTGAAAATGTGGCCTTCAATAAAACCGAGTTATTGACATCCATAGATACTCTCTGTATAGTCTGGACACACTTTCATACGTAATGTATAGATTTTACATGATTTCATTTATAAATTCCAGGCTGATGCTGCAGAACTTCCCTTCTTTCCATTAACTATGGAAAGGCTAGTGTCATAAATCCAAGAAGCAATCATGGCCATTGAAGCAAAACACGATCATCTTTTTATACAATGGTGATCACACCTTTGTTTATCTCTCGTTTATTCCTTTGTGTTGACGTGCACACACATGAGGCTACATTCACAGTACACTTCTTTCACTGCCATGGTCGGGTTCAGATGACAACATTAAAGAAGCGCATTAGAATAACGATTGTATTACTCAGCAAACAATTAAGATTCCCGGTAAATAAAAACCATGGAACTTGACTCACACTTGGACAACAGCGTCGGTCGGTCACACATCCTGGACAGCTGAGGAAAACAATCTTTTTTAGTTTGACTTGAAACATTTGTCAAATCTGATCATCATGAAACAAGTCCATGTCCGGTCAGTACATTTGTAAAGAAGTAAATCTGCATTCTTAGTTGAAACTCAGAAGTTTCCTAAAAATAACCGACAGACACCAAACTTGTGATGTGACATTACGTGAAACAACAATGCTACGTTTGAAAGATACACAAAAGTACTCATATTGCTTTACAAATAATATTATTAGAGCACCTGTCATAAGAGATGTTTTTACAATTTTACTAAAGATTTGATCATTTCAGCAAATAAACTCAAACAACTGCTGTACAAATATGCGTGGTAATGTGCTAAATCCATTTTTTTCAACAGTTGATTTAAAAATAGATGGGTTCTATTTTAACATTAAAGGTCCTAAAGGAGCCCTCATGGTCCCAAGGTCCCAAAATACCCCAAAATGGACTCACCCCTATTGTTCCTGGTGCTCCAAAAAGGTCCAAAACATACCCAAGTGTCCGGGAGCTGAGCGCAGGCCTCTTTGGATGCATTGCGGATCTTTTGGGAAACCCCATTTATATTAGGGACCTTCCCGGACACCTCCAGGGCCTAAATGGGGTTAACTCGGACTTTGTAGGTATTTAACAAAGCAGATTAGGGTAAGGGAAAATTTACCTTTTCAGATGGGTTGGGGCACTCATAAAATGGGGCAGGACAATAAGGGGCACCTATTCACTACAACTGTCCCCAAAGTGATTAGGGCCCATTTATTTGTATTAAAGATAATTCATGGATTTAGGGAATTCCAAACATACCCAAAACTACCAAATTACCCCAAAAATGACCATCTTCCCCTACAGGTCCAAAATGGTCCAACAGTACCCCAAAACACACTTACCCCTCAAAGTCCCGGTGCCCCAAGAGGTCTAAAATGTGTACATTTCAAACCTTTTTGAAGCAAAGAACTTTCTGTATATTCATTAAAAATCAGTGACGTTTATTGAGTATGATGTTTTTACACTTGTTTGGAGATTTTGCATCAGGTTTTCACTGGTCCTATAACAGCTTGCTAAACTAACAGTTCAATAAAATAACAGTTTTTTTAAACAGTTAAATGTAAAACTACTATCTTCAGTTGATGGGCTACCACAGCCAGCTGTCTAGATGCTGGACGCAGTAACAGGACTGTTCCAGGATGCCTGACAGTTCCCCGTAGATCTTCTCTCTCCATGTGGGTAGGAGTCGTTCATTGTTGAGGGCTTGGAGCCTTGGCGTACCCTCCCGTAGGACTTGATACATGCAGGGCCATCGGCTCTGAATCCTCAGCCGCGTGCGCCTGTCCAGCGTGATCCCACGGACGGTCTTCTTGGCTCTAAGCTCACGCAGAGCGGGCAGCTTCAGACAAGAGAAGACCAGTCCTCTGCTAGGTGACACGTCCAGGAACTCCAAAGAGAGCGACTCTAAGGTGTAGGAGATGCCAAGGTTCCTCAGCGGCACCAAGATGTGCAGGGTCAGAGACTTGAGGTTAGGAAGGGATGTTGTTAGGGTTTGCAGCGTGGACGGAGTCACGCCTTTAAAAACCCAGAAGTACTTGAGCTCCAGGACTTTGAGCTGCTGGAACTGCGTAAGCAGCAACACGGACAAGTCTGACCAATCGAAGTGAAGCCGCATCTTGCTGATACGAGGACAGTTCTGTGTGAGTTTGGTTAACAGCTCTTGGAAATTCGTCACCTGGCAAAACAAAAATAATGACTTCAATAAAATAAACAACCTACGGAAAAAGATGGTTACAAACTCATGTTTGGACAACAGCTTTATGGACTGAGTTTGGCGTGACTTTGATGCTGTAAATATGGCACTTGGAGCCAAGCTACTGCAACATAAATGGAGTGCTTACCATAAATAAAACGGAAAAAAACGTCCTTGGCCAGCTGAACCGAACGCACAATTGTCCATCGAGTGAGTCACTTTAATATTGATCATGATATACACAGCACATAAAGCGTGTTATGACAACTACATACATTGTCGAGCTAGCTGTGTACAAAAAAAACATGAAATGTGGGCTAATACTTTACATATACTGTAGTATGTTTTTCAGGCAGTACATATTGGTGTCCTATTGCATTGTGTTGTGCATTACAAACTCAACCGCAATTCGGTTGCTGACGTAGAAGGTAGCTTGTGGCTTGCCGGAGTTAGCTTTTACGGCTAATACCGAAGCATGCCGATATGGTACTCCCCTGGAAAAAAACAATAACAATGTTGCTACAGCTGTTATTATACAGGTTACGGAACATAAATTAAGTATTGTTGGCAGATTTGGATTAATTTTTAAAGTGATTTAGAGGTAGAATTCATTGCTCCCATTAGCTGCATTGATAGCCACCTAGAACGAGACAATGTTTACATGTTAGACTGAATTTTAAAATTAAAACAAAAAAAACCTTTTGTCTTCTGGTCTCTCATAAGGATTGTGAACAATAAGCACATTTCTGAGCAGCTTGCATTTTCCTTTTTGTTTCTGCTTTGGTGGATTCCGCCTTGGATTTTATAGCCAATTTCTGTCTCTTCGACTCCCTCTCCACTTCTAACTGCTCCAAATGCAAAAATCATAAAGAGTACAAACATCCGTCCATTCATTTTCTACTGTTTGTCCCTTTTAGGGTAACGGAGGGTGCTGGAGCCTATCTCAGCTGCATTCGGGCGGAAGACGGGGTACACCCTGGACAAGTCGCCACCTCATCACAGGTCCAAAACAGATAGACAGACAACATTCACACTCACATTCACACACTAGGGCCAATTTAGTGTTTATTCTATTAGCTAACTTCCTTTATCTGAATAGCCATTTGTGATTTATAGCACAAAATAACAAATATCTTGCACTCATGTTGTTTATGTTTCAAAATGAGTCAACTGTTCAATGTGAAAATATAAACGTTAGTAATAATGAACAAAATGTCAGCTACTGTCTTGTTCTAAAACACCAATAAAAATTAAATGTAGTATTTAGACAGGCTATACTATAGTAAAAGTCATCACGTGTGTTCTTAAATGTGTATTCCATGTCTTCCATGTCAAGAGTTTACATGGTAAACAACTCAAATGAATGTTTTGGCTGTTGTTTTATCCAGACGTATACATTTGTCCAAATGTGGCCAAGTGATGACTCTCTCGTCATCATTTGGGATGTGCGGGTCTGTTGTGATTTCACTTTCTGGTTCAATGACCCACCCTATCTTACCTCTGATTGGCCTGTCCCTAATGTTTTGCCCTAATCTTAACCAATCATGGATGTTCTTATACGTAAACCAACCAATCATCATTAATGTTTCCCGTTTATTTTATACCCTGCCCGAGGAGTTGCTTTGCTACGTAGATTAAATTTTTAAGTTAATAATGTTTAATAGAAAACCGTAGCTTTTACCACTGGATTATCAAAAACCGTGCTGATTACAGGAAAACCGTAGTTGTTGGCAGGTATGGCAAAGAGACGGATCAATATTATAACTCAGGTTGTAGGTCAGAAAAACCGAAGAAAAACGGAAAATATTTTTTATTATTTTTACAGAGATAAAAAAAGACAAATTTCCAACTATAGACGGAAAAATCACATGCTTGCATTTTTGTTGCATTTGCGACTAAAAATAGGTCCTGCGAGTATTGAAAAAAATAAAGTAGAACATGTGCGAATACAGATTTTAAACCATTAATTCGAAATTTGCTCCTAAAATAAATCCATCCAAATTCTACCAAACTACAATAAAATTTTTGCCCGTCTGTATAACATGTTTGAAATAAACTTACCGTATTTTTCAGAGTATAAGTCGCACCGGAGTATAAGTCGCACCGGCCGAAAATGCATAATAAAGAAGGAAAAAAACATATAAATCGCACTGGAGTATAAGTCACATTTTTTGGGGAAATTTATTTGATAAAACCCAACACCAAGAATAGACATTTGAAAGGCAATTTCAAATAAATAAAGAATAGTGAACAACAGGCTGAATAAGTGTACGTTATATGAGGCATAAATAACCAACTGAGAACGTGCCTGGTATGTTAACGTAACATATTATGGTAAGAGTCATTCAAATAACTATAACATATAGAACATGCTATACGTTTACCAAACAATCTGTCACTCCTAATCGCTAAATCCCATGAAATCTTATACGTCTAGTCTCTTACGTGAATGAGCTAAATAATATTATTTGATATTTTACGGTAATGTGTTAATAATTTCACACATAAGTCGCTCCTGAGTATAAGTCGCACCCCCGGCCAAACCATGAAAAAAACTGCGACTTATAGTCCGAAAAATACGGTAAACCATAAGAATAACCAAATGGACAAGTGAGTGTCACTAATCACTCTTTGCGGCTCCTGCGACATGTACAGAGGGGGTGCGGGGCCGGTCAGTAAAATGGTAAATGGATTATACATGTACAGCACTTTTCTACCTTCAAGGTAGTCAAAGCGCTTTGACACTATTTCCACATTCACACATTGATGACTGAAAGACAAACATTTTTGACCACCTTAAAACTTGACACAAACTGCGCTGTGCACTAGTAACTACGAGGTCTGGAGGTAATATAGAACAACAAATCAAAGATTGAAGTGACAAACTTACCATCCAAACAATACCCCGTTTGTTGACAACAACATACAGCCATGGAAGCACATGCAATCTATTTATAAGACAATGCTAACACAAACTAGTGAAAGATTTAAAAGCGCTGCCGTCGGAGCTGACAATCTGCCGCTGCTAGCCTGCTAAGCTAACAAAAACAGCTCAAGCTAAAATGCCTGAGACAAAGACTGAGCGTGGACTCGCTGACGTCACACGTCACTAGGCAACAGGCACCCCCTTTTAAAGGCACTTAAAATGATGCACACACTGCTCTCATGAAACTTGTCTCAACTGCATTATGCATGCGATTATTGAATTTTTTTAAGGAACATATTAATTACTTTCCCTAGAAATTAATTACACTGTGTAGGTGCCTTGGTTGACAAGACACTGCAACATTGCGTGGACATTGGGGGTGGTACCCAAGTGCATGGATAGCTTGTTGTCAGCGAGCCAGGTGCAAATTCTACAGAGTTCAGCACTGAGGATTTTCTCCACCTGTGACTTGTCCTTGCTGGATACCAGCAGGGCCGAGTCATCCGCAAACAAGAACAATTCACAGTCGCATGCTGATGATATGTCGTTTATGTATATTAGGAACAGTAAAGGCCCTAATATACTGCCTTGGGGGACTCCCCAGCTTACTGAGAGGGGTGGGGACACGGTGCCGTTCACCTCTACCACGTGTTTCCTCCCCTCCAAGTAAGATTGCATCCAGCTCGATGAGGTTTTATCAAATCCGATTGCTCTGAGCTTATCCAACAGTATAGCGTGGTTAACGGTGTCAAAAGCCTTCTGAAGGTCCAGCATGACTATGCCGCAGTATTTGGGTCCCTAGTCGGTACGTGGGACTTGGGAAAATTCCTGCTAGAACTTTAGAGGGCTGTCGAACGCTGATTGGTTGAACACAGATGGGAGTATTCTAAACTTTGTATTCAAAATTTCAGTCGCCTTTAAGAGTACGTGGGACAAGTTGTCTATTTCTAATTTGTGTGTATTTCTCTTACAATACACTGGGCTGACTTTTTATGTAAAGTTGGGTACATTTTGCTTTTAAGTAATATCGTTTTGTATCTTATTCCATCCATTTTCTATACCGCTTATTCTCATTAGGGTTGCGAGTAAGTTGGAGTCTATCCCAGCTAACTTCGGACGAGAGGTGGGGTACACCCGAGGCTGGTCCTCAGCTGATCATGGACACATATAGACAACCATTCACACTCACATTCACACCTATGGACAATTTTGGGTCTCCAATTACCTCACATGCATATTTTCGGAATGTTACCCTTCCATAGTTACCTGGTCCATCTTAGTGATGCTGTCCTGATGGGAGCTGGAGCTGGAGTGCACCCTAAGATCCAGTGGTTCAAGAAGAGTAAATGTCCAATTAAGGTCCAGATGACTGAGATCTCTGCAGTGGACATGGTCTAACAGGTGGCTGAGGAGATCCCCCCACTTATTGCAGCAATCCCCCAAATCAAAGCTGGCTTTCAGCGTGAGCAGGCTGGCCCGGCGTGATATTAGATGGTGGGTGTAGTGGTGAACCCACGACTTCCACCTCTCAAACACACGATTAGACACAAGCAGTCCCTCTTGACCCAGGTGAAAAACTCCACGACGGGAATAGTCCGCGACCCGCCAGAGCTTCCAAGAACGAATGAGGCAGCTCCAGCTCAGGCAAACCAGAGCACAGCTACATTTATCTACCTCGTTCAAGAAGGACAATACGTGCAGCTGGCACTCCACGGGCAGCAAGTTGAAGGGGAAGTGGTCGTCCACGGCTTTCCGACGTTTGCTGACAGGAACCAGGGCTCTTTTGCGCGGAGACATGTCGATATGTGACCGTCAGTATCGCCACCTGGAGGTCTTGTGGTCCGGCTTTGCCATAAATCTCTCTCCTCACCTAAAAGCTGAACAAATACAATATTAGACCAGAAGCATGTGTAAAGTCTAGTTTATGCTTTTGTGTCGGCACTACATCATCCTGATTGTTTTATAAGTCTCAGTGGGGGATAGCGATGTGCTGTGCAATTCTCTGCTTAAATTCAACAGGCGCTGTCTTACAGGAGACAACTTAGTAAGAGAACACAACACTATTTAGCTTGTCACCAAGGATGTAACGATGAACAGTATCAATGATAACCACGGTATAAGTCACGATGGTTAATATTACCATTTAAATTATATACATATATACATACATATATATATATATATACACACACACACACACACACACACACGTATATATATACACATATATTAATATACTGTACATATGACAGCAGTTTGTGAATCTGTGCGTGTGCCTTTTAAAAGGTGCTGCCTGTTGCCTAGTGACGTGTGAAGTGAAGTGAATTATATTTATATAGCGCATTTCTCTAGTGACTCAAAGCGCTTTACATTGTGGAACCCAATATCTAAGTTACATTTTTAAACCAGTGTGGGTGGCACTGGGAGCAGGTGGATAAAGTGTCTTGCCCAAGGAGAAATATTTAGGAGAAATATAATCTTAGAGAAAAATGTAATTTAAAACATTTGTATGCATGTACAACACTTAAGACCTTCAGTATATCACTATGTGGAATTAAATTATGGAATGGATTAAGCAAAGCAATCAAACAATGTACTAATATGATCCACTTCAAACTTAAAGTGTTTACAAAGTACAAAGAACAAGAACCATGACAAACATTCTCAATTTATTTCATCCATCCATTCATTCTCAAAATAAACTTACTTATCTCATCATATGAAATATGACTTACTTCACCAATTATTATTATTAAATTATTATTATTTATTTATTTTTATTGTGATTACTTATGGAGTATATTGTGAATAAATTGTGAACAGGAAGTGAACAAAAAGTTTTAGCAACTGTTATGTAAAAGAAAAGCGGTAGGATTAAATAAAATCTGCTTCTTTCTACTCCTTTTCGAACATGTTGAAAAGAGAAACTGGAAATTGTGATGTATCATGTTGTATGCTTGCATGTTCCAAATAAACTCAAACTCAAACTCAAACTCAAGGACACAACGGTAGTGAGTAGGAAGCGGGGATCGAACCAGGAATACCTCAACCTACTCTACCAACCGAGCTATACCGCCCTGTGTGACGTCAGTGAGTCTGAGTTTGAGCTGTTATTGTTAGCAATTGCAATTTGTTGACTGTGACGGCAGTTACTTTGAATTTTTGGCTGGTTTGTGTTACCTCTGCTTAATAAACAGACTGAACGTGCTTCCATGGCTGCATGTTCTTGTAAGCAAACGCGGTATTATTTGAATGGCAAGATTGTCACTTTAACCAATGATTTGTTGTTCAATATTCCCTTCGACCCTAGTAGTTAGAAACGTGCAGTGCAGTTTGTGTCAAGTGGTGGTGAAAAAAACTTATTTTACAGACTAATTCCTTCAACTAATATCTAGTTTCAGAGCTCAGAGGAGCAGCCGCGCTCCCCTATGTGCATGACACTTCCGCGTCAATCACAGTCCAATTTTTTTATGGTTATGGTTTTAATTTATTTCAAACATGCTATACAGATGTGGGGCAGCACGGTGAAGAGGGGTTAGTGCGTCTGCCTCACAATACGAAGGTCCTGGGTTCGATCCTGCGCTCGGGGTCTTTCTGTGTGGAGTTTGCATGTTCTCCCCGTGACTACGTGGGTTCCCTCCGGGTACTCCGGCTTCCTCCCACCTCCAAAGACATGCACCTGGGGATAGGTTGATTGGCAACACTAAAAATGGTCCCTTGTGTGTGAATGTGAGTGCGAATGTTGTCTGTCTATCTGTGTTCTCCCTGCGATCAGGTGGCGACTTGTCCAGGGTGTACCCCGCCTTCTGCCCGAATGCAGCTGAGATAGGCTCCAGCACCCCCCGCGACCCCGAACGGGACAAGCGGTAGAAAATGGATGGATGGATGGATATACAGATGTGCGAACATTTTACTCTAGTTTTATCAAATTCGGATGGACTTCTTATAGGAGCAAAATGCGATGAAAGGGTTGCAATTCCTTTTTGCACGTGCGGTAAGATGCACGGTCTACTTTTGGCCCTAGTGTGGGAATGTGAGTGTGAATGTTGTCTGTCTATCTGTGTTGGCCCTGGGATGAGGTGGCGACTTGTCCAGGGTGTACCCCACCTTCCGCCCAAATGCAGCTGAGAAAGGCTCCAGCAAACCCCCCTCCGCGCGCGACCCCTAAAGGGACAAGCGGTCGAAAATGGATGAATGGGTCTACTTTTAGTTGCATTTGCGATCAAATTAATCACACCGCACAGCACTGAAAGAAAAAACTTAACGTCAGCTCTGTGTTATTGATGTCAAAGTATACAATTATTGTGCTATTAGTATCAATATTTCACCTTTTTCGCTCTTCCTATGTAGTTTTGCTGTAGTTTTATCTCACAATATGTCACAGGCCAATGAAAAACGAGCTGCGGGCTGCAAATGTCCACACTTTGCTACTGTTGCATGATTTGTTTTTGCTTTTGTTCCCCTGCAGCGTTTATGTGGTTGCAGTATTTTTAATTTGTTATGTGTTATGTGTTTTTTGGATCATTTCTGTATTTGGACAGATACTGCTTTGCAATTTGTTGTCTCTAATTCTTTCTTTTTAACTGAACTCTCTTGGGCTCAGAGATTTGTAAATGTAACTTGGACATCAATATTTAATACCACCCATCCATCCATTTTATACCACTTGTCCCTTTTTAGGGTCGCGCGGGGTGCTGGAGCCCATCTCAGCTGCATTCGGGCGGAAGGTGGGGTACACCCTGGACAAGTCGACACCTCATCACAGGGCCAACACAGATAGACAGACAACATTCACACTCACATTCACACATTAGGGACCATTTTAGTGTTGCCAATCATCCTATCCCCAGGTGCATGTCTTTGGAGGTAGGAGGAAGCCGGAGTACCCGGAGGGAACCCACGCAGTCACGGGGAGGACATGCAAACTCCACACAGGAAGACCCCGAGCCCGGGATCAAACTCAGGACCCTCATATTGTAAGGTACATGCACTAATAACCCCTGTTCCACCGTGCTGCCCAGCAATATTTAATTGTAAAAGCAAACAAACAAAAATGTATCCACTGTGCTTTAGCACACTGAACAAAAAGGAGGGGAAAAAAGATAAATGATGGTCTGTAAAACAATCTAAGCAACATTTTGACCAAAGAACCACCATAACATGTTGTGTACACCACAAGGAAGCGTTTTAAATGTAGGAAAAAAATCATAATATGACCCGTGTCAAACAGTACTTGACTCGGCTTTAGAAATGTAATATGCTTATTAAAACACTTAATCTTATGTTTTATTAACATGTATTTAAGTCACTTGAAGATACGAATCATTTGCGTTGCCGACAGGTATTTGTTGTGGTGTGATGAAGTTAAATGTAGCTCAAGTGGAACTAAGACATTCATTTAAATGAATATATTTTAAAATGTCAATAGGTATGTTTATATTTCATATTATCTGCGTGTGCTCACCTTTCAATGGAACAGGCTGCGGTACTTTCAGAAGCTAACATGCTAAGTCGCTAACGTCAGGACGAAACAAAATGAGTTTTCACTCCAAAACAATTTGACGAATTGTATTATAACCTAAGTGGAGGCAATACGTAGCTACGTGTCCCACGTCACAAAAAGATATTCAATTATATATATATATATATATATTTGTATTTATCGCGAGTAGCTTACAAACAGCTGACTTCTGTTGTTGTTTTTGCTATGCCGAGGCGGAAGTGATGTCATCAACAGTCGCCAAATTGCACCTTGCCAACTGTAGGCCTAGAGGGCGCTCGCCGTTAATAAACATGTAATATTAATTTTCGACCAAACGTTTATGTCGATGGAAGATTACATTTTTTTTAAAGTATTCTCGAGTAAGTATTCAACACAATAGCTGTACATACATACATACATACATACATACATACATACATACATACATACATACATACATACATACATACATACAGTACAGGCCAAAAGTTTGGACACACCTTCTCATTCAATGCGTTTTCTTTATTTTCATGACTATTTACCAGAGGTGGGACCAAGTCATTGTTTTGCAAGTCACAAGTAAGTCTCAAGTCTTTGCCCTCAAGTCTCGAGTCAAGTCCCGAGTCAAGACAGGCAAGCAGGCCCGGCCCTAACCAATCTGGCGCCCTAGGCAAGATTTTAGGTGGCGCCCCCCCACATCGGCAGTGAAGTGTATATACTCACAAGAACCCGAATAGCTTTGTCTGTGACCTTTTTTTTTTTACTTACAACTATACCTAATATATAAAGGGGTGGAAAAGTGACTATTACCTGCAGGGCAAACATTAGCTAACCAGAAGGCAATAACAATGTAAACAAAAAACACCTGCTTAAAAGATCTAATACAAATGTCCCTGAGGAATGTAAGGTGGGAGTACTGTAATTACCTAACGTTACATTATTATTTTCCATAACAATTTAGCCCCCTCCACAATATTAACCCGACGTTAAAACAGACTAGCTATTTATTGATTAGCAATTGCCGAATCATGTAACATTAGCTTAATGCTAAAAAGCCAGGTTACTATCACATTCTGTAACAGACAAATAATTTAATGTAGGCTAACGTTACCTAGCTGCTACCTCTGTCTTTTCTCGTTTCTCCTCCTCTTCTTTTCTCTTTTTTCTTCCCTGGGCACCTGACAGTTTTGGCCGTTTTGACATCTTGTGTTGATTTTTTGATGTGGTGACGTCCAAAAAGAGTCATGATACGGGAAGGGAGGGGGCGCACCGTGCGGGTTGTAACAAATAATATTTCTATTAAATAGGCTTTACTTTGCATTTTAATTAACGTGGGATTATTTTTTGTATTTAGAAATAGTACCAACTTTTTTTTATTTATTTATTTTTTTTCTCCAACATTTGTGGCACTGGCGTGGCGCCCCCTAATGGACGGCGCCCTTAGCATTTGCCTATACGGCCTATGCCACGGGCCGGCCCTGCAGGCAAGTCCCGAGTCAAGTCCAAAGTCAAGACTGGAAAGTCTCAAGTCAAGTCCCAAATCCTGCATTTTGAGTTTTGAGTCCTTTCAAGTCCTTTTAACCACAGACTAATATATTTACACAGATTGTGTATGCTTTTAAAACGCTGTATTTATTTATTAAAACAAGTGCATTTGAAATTGCAGGAAAAAAAATAGTGCTGACATTGCACTTCATAATAGCACTATTAACCAGTCATTTTAAACTCAAATGTAACTCATTCCTTTACAGAATAAACACATTTGAAAAAACAAGTGCAACTGTACTTATTTGCACAAAGTGTTAACATTGTATTTCCATGGCATATTTCATTGCAACTAGTTCCACAGCAGTTTCTATCCTGTTCTTACCTTATCTCATTGATCTCATCTCATACTGTATGTGTGTTTATGTGTGCGTACACATGAAAAACTTAAAAAATACATAAACATAACAATGACCAGAGTTGTACTTTTTAGATGTCAGGGCCCTATGCAATATGTACACATATTCTTAATATAGTATACATTTTAACTGACCTTTATTTGACTATGTTTGTCTTTTTGTAGGTGGGTAAAATACGCAGTGCTGCTGACCGCCGTCTAACGTTACGTTACTGTGTGTGATACATTGACTAACGTAACGTTATGTGTAGGTACCTCATGCAACCCTGCTTAAAAAAGGCAGCGAACTGCAGTGGACGCAACAGCTTGCCGTGTTTGCAATGACTTTATAACCATAGACATCTTATAAGTAGACGCAGCATTGGCTGCAGTGACGCAAGAAATTTGACCGCCATCTTGAAGTGGTGATGAGGAGCCGGCGAGCAGCCTAAACTGACAGTTGACAGGTAGAAAACAAAGATGCCGGGCTGGTGTTCAGCGTTTTCCTGCTCAAATGAGCGGACTGTTGAAAATAGGAATCAGGGGATTACTTTTCACAAGTAAGATTCAACATTATAGAGAACATACAAATCCTTTATTTATTGAATTAAAGATACTGAAATTCTACGACATAGTGAATTTGCAAACAGCTAAAATTATACACAAAGCAAACTACAACCTGCTACCCAAGAATATACAACAATTCTTCTCAAAAAAAGAGGAGAAATATAATCTTAGAGAGAAATGTAATTTAAAACATGTGTATGCACGTACAACACTTAAGACCTTCAGTATATCAGTATGTGGAATTAAATTATGGAATGGATTAAGCAAAGCAATCAAACAATGTACTAATATGATCCACTTCAAGAAACTCTTCAAACTTAAAGTGTTTACAAAGTACAAAGAAGAAGAACCATGATAAACATTCTGAATTTATTTAACTCATCCATTCTTTCATTCTTTCACTCTCAAAATAATCTTACTTATCTCAACATATGAAATGTAACTTACTTCACCAATTATTATTTATTTACTTATTTTTATTGTGATTACTTATGGAGTATATTGGGAATAAATTGAGAACAGGAAGTGAACAAAAGTTTTAGCAACTGTTATGTAAAAGAAAAGGGGTAGGATTAAATAAGCTCGGCTTCTTCCTACTCCTTTTCGAACATGTTGAAAAGAGAAACTGGAGATTGTGATGTATCATGTTGTATGCTTGCATGTTCCAAATAAACTCAAACTCAAACTCAAACATTAACATATTATTGGTTGTATTTTGTGAAAATAATATTACCACAGAGTTGAGAAGTATGTGAAAATCACAAAGAAATCTTCTTGGGGAGGATGACCCCCTACAGGTGTTTGGTTTACAAACTTTCAGCCCCACCTAAAACAAAATTCACCAGCCGCCACTGATTATGATGCATTCTCACTTTAGGCAAAGTATAAGACAATACTTTCTTAACAATATAATTGTAACCAGGAATAAGTCTTCAGGTAACAATATTCAAATATTAACATTGTAGGGTAAGACAGAATTTGGTTTTATTCTGAATCCAGTGAAACAGATTGGTGGTTTTAGCTGATATAAAGATTTTCATGTGTTTATATATGTTTATGTTATGTGATAAGTATTTGGCAGACGCTTTTATCCAAAGTGACATACATAAAAATACATATAAAACAATCACTGTGTACATGATCATTTAAGGGAAGAATGTAATACAAAATATCAATACGAAGTGTCAAGACAGAATAAACTCTCTGCTGCTGCAGCAACAGAGATACAGTCTATAGGTCCCTAAAATATATAGATATCTACATACATTGTTTATGTAGGATATACGCATGTATATATAACCTAATCATATTGTTTCTTGAACTTAAAAATAGCTGACCGTTTTTTCCCCCTTCCCTGGGATTATATTCCCAGTTTTGATCTTGGACGTCTGGTCACTTATAGCATACAGTATAAGAATATTCTATTACTGTTAAGCAAACTATGAATAATAAAACACGCCAAAACATGTGTCCTTTATCATAGCTACACATATGACAAAAAAAGGCTTGAAAATAAGTGGTATTCAGTGAGGTGAAATTAATTAAATGCGCTGACAGTTCATTGCTCCTGCTAAATGAATTGCACTGAGTGGAGCGGATCACCACTCCAAGATGGCGGCCCCGCGTCTTGTCAGCGCCAGTAGGCAGTAGCGCTCGATGCTGCGTCTACTTATAAGATGTCTATGGTTATAATGTTAGCAGTGAGTTTACAGCTTCACTGATTTAACTACACAGCAAATAAATGTCACGTTATTTAGCCAATAAACGTTAGCTTACATTCAAAACTTACCCTTCTTTGTGCAACTTCAAATGTCGAACGAAGTTGGAAGTTGTTGCGTCTCCGTCTGTAATCTTCGAACTGCATGTTTTGCATACGGCAATTTGTTTTTGTTGACCAAGTCATAGTTTTTATACCCGTACGAAACCAACTTTTTTACTGGCGCGTTGTTTGACAATTCTTATTCGTTGGTTTCCCTGCAATTTGATTGGATGAGTGCTGTGGGACGAAAACAACGTAAAACTAACTAGAACGTCTGGTATCCGTTATAGGAAGGGGGGCTACTGTCAGGCTTGTCCCTGACAGTTTTGACTGTGTTTTAGTTTTTTCTCTGCGTTTGTCTCAGTTTTCTGTCCAGCACTTTTATTTTGTCTTTATTTCCTACTTGTCTCCCTGAGTGCTGTGTCCCCTCAGCTGTGGCTGATTGGCACCTGGCCACACCTGGTGTCAATCAGCCAGCTGCTATTTAAACCTGCCTTCCCCTCCAGTCAGTGCTGGATCATTGTCATTTCTACTTGTCGTTGTCAGTGTAGCTGGATGCGGTAGCGGTAAGCTATATTCTGTAGCTGTTTGTAGTCTGCTGTCTTTTTGTTCCTCGTCTTCCAGTTCTTGTTTCCCTGGCATCCTGTTTCCTGTTCCTAGTTCCTGGTTTGTGTTTTTTCCTTTATTTTATAAACATTAAATCTTGTTTTCCCGCATAATGCCTTCCGCCTTCTCTGCATCTTGGGGTTCGGCACCTACAAACTCTGACAGTGGAGTTATGTACTTAACAAAAAAAAGGTGAAATAACTGAAAACACCCTTTGCTCTGATTACTTTTTCGCACACTCTTGGCATTCTCTCGATGAGCTTCAAGAGGTAGTCACCTGAAATGGTTTGTGCTTGCAGCTCATCGAGAGAATGCCAAGAGTGTGCAAAGCAGTAATCAGAGCAAAGGGGTAGCTATTTTGAAGAAACAAGAATACAAAACATGTTTTCAGTTATTTCACCTTTTTTTGTTAAGTACATAACTCCACATGTGTTCATTCATAGTTGTGATGCCTTCAGTGACAATCTACAATGAATATAGTCATGAAAATAAAGAAAACGCATAGAATGAGGAGAAGGTGTGTCCAAACTTTTGGCCTGTACTGTACATGCATACATACATGCATACATGCATATATACAGTACATACTACAAGCATAAGAACAAGTATTCAACCAAAACAAGATGTAAGATATTACAAACACTTTTACTGTAACAGATCGGTGACGGGACTGCAATGAAAGAAGAGACTTTTAATTAAATTCCCGAACTTCCCAGTCTAATCTGGCAACATTTCTGACAATCATTAAAAGAAACTATTTACAGCTATTCCTAAATGTTCTGGAAGACTGTCAGGCATATCATGGCCAACAGGCAATAAGCGGTCTCTTTTTTGGTAATAATTTAGAATACTGTAAACCAGGACTTGATTAGTTGATCCACATAAACCTGTTGTCGACATAAGAGGGACAACAAAAATTAAAAAGCGGCCTGTTTTTTTAGCGCATGTATTTTGTCATTTGGGGACCCATGGTGAATAAAGTAATTGGAGTCATCTCTAATGTTGATATAAACTTCCATGCGAGCTGGAACGTTAAAGCTTGGTGAGCTGCACAACGAGTTGCACAGATCCTATCACCTTAACTGTAATTAATAGGAACATGAATCAAAATTTAATGAAGTGTAAGCTATTTTTCGGCAATCTTTATTTTATTAGCACAGTTGGACCTCCTGTGATGCATAGCGCTAATATTGTAAAGGCCGGAAGTGTGTGACCTTTGGGAAAAAGAGAGCTTTTGATGGTGGGCGTGTTTGACGGAAATAGAATATAAATAAAATAGAATAAATATAAAATAGAATAGAATGTGATCTTGTAATGTAGGGGTGTCAAACTAGTTTTTATTTAGGGCCACGTCACAATTATGGCTGCCCTCAGGGCACATTTAATGACGAACCACGTTGAATGATGTGTCCGCCACGTTAAATAACGTGGCGGACCACTTTAAATGACATGAAACATGATGTGGAACACATTGAATGTCGTTGAAGGCCATCTTAAATAATGTAGCAGACCAAATTTAATTACATGGCAGGCCTCATTGAATGACATAGCGGACCACATTAAATGATCAATCAAAGTTCAATCAAAGTTTATTTATATAACCCTTAATCACAAGTGTCTCAAAGGGCTGCACAAGCCACAACGGCATCCTCTCTCAGATCCCGCATCAGGGCAAGAAATGATGTGGAAGACCACATTAAATGACTTTGCAGACCATATTGAATAATGTGGCAGACCACATATAATGATTTTGTGCAAAGAGAATGTAAAACCATTGACAGCAAATCAAATTACGAAGCATTTTACACTTAGACTTAGACTTCCTTTTTATTGTCATTCAAATTTGAACTTTACAATGCAGATAAAAACGAAATTTTGTTGCATTAGCTCATGGTAGTGCAGAATAAAAGAGCAATAAGGCGCAGATATAAATAAATAGATTACTGTACAGATAAATATATTGCACTTTTGCATATGCATCCAGGTTTATGGATGTATGTTATATTGTCTTTATATTCCAGCGAGTTAAACCGTTTTTGGGGGGAGTTGAGGGGATTATTATGATGCGTTTAAGAGTCTTATGGCCTGAGGGAAGAAGCTGTTACAGAACCTGGAGGTTCTGCTACGGAGGCTGCGAAACCTCTTTCTAGAGTCCAGCAGTGAAAACAGTCCTTGGTGGGGGTGGGAGGAGTCTCTGCAGATTTTCAGAGCCCTGGTCAGGCAGCGGCTTTTTGCGATCTCCTGGATAGGAGGGAGAGGAGTCCTGATGATCATCCTCACCACTCTCTGCGGAGACTTCCAGTCTGAGGCACTGCAGGCTCCAGTCCAGACAGAGATGCTGTTGGTCAGTAGGCTCTCTATAGTGCCTCTGTAGAATGTGGTGGGAACAGGGGGGGAGGGAGCTGTGCTCTTTTTATCCGACGCAAAAAGTGCATGCGCTGCTGAGCTCTTTTTACAAGAGCTCCGATGTGTAGGGACCAGGTCATATTGTCAGTTATCTGCACCCCCAGGAACTTGGTGCTGCTTACGATCTCCACTGCTGTGCCATTGATGAAGAGTGGAGCATAGCTGGACTGGTGCCTCCTGAAGTCGACGATGATCTCCTTGGTCTTGTCGACATTCAGGACCAGGTTGTTGGTTCTGCACCAGTCAACCAGATGTTTCACCTCCTCCCTGTATTCCATGTCGTTGTTGTCACGGATGAGGCCCACTACTGTTGTGTTGTCTGCATACTTCACAATGTGGTTAGTAGTGGACCTGGCGCAGCAGTCATGGGTCATCAATGTGAACAGCAGCGGACTCAAGACGCAGCCCTGGGGGGTGCCGGTGCTCAGGGAGATGGCACTGGAGGTGTTGTCGCCCACTCTCAGAGACTGGGGTTGTATGTGAGGAAGTCAAGCAGCCAGTTGCATAGAGGGGTACTGAACCCAAGGGGGGCCAGTTTGCTCACCAAGTGCTGCGGGATGGTGTTGTTGAACGCCGAGCTGAAGTCCAGAAACAACATCCGCACGTGTATGTCCTTTCCTTCCCGATGTTCTAAGCTCAGGTGGAGTGCAGAGGAGATGGCATCCTCTGTGGAGCGGTTAGGGCGATAAGCAAACTGGTATGGGTCAAATGTGGGGGGAAGTCGTCTTTAATATATTTTTAAGTGAACAAATTAAGACGCAATTGTTTTGATATAAGAAAAACATTTACATTTTTTTTTTAGACATATTGACAACATTAAGTGGCAAATCTTGGCACCCTAGGCAACTGGCTATGTCTGCGCCAGCTGGTCTGCCCCTGCGTAAGCGTAATGACTGAGACCACCATATATATTCATCCTTCCATTTTCTACCCCTTTACTTTTAATTAATTCATTTACTTGGTTTACTTTTCTCTATTTAAATGTTGTTTTTTTCCACTGAATGATACTGCATTTTAGCTGATTCAAGAGAAGGTGAGACAGATAAAGGTTAAATAAATAAAAACAATTCAATAGAATCTGTCTGGTCTGGAAGATAGGCATGGAATGTGTGCATGTTTACATTACATAGGGCCTGCACATGAAACTAAATTTGCTTTGTTTAGGTACTGCCTACAGGATCTTTTAACCATAGATATCATATATAAATAGATGCTGCATTGGGCGCTGTGGAACAAGAAATTCGGCCGCCATCCTAAACTGGTCTTCTACTCCTCTTTGAGCAGCAAAAAGAACGAGGAAGAACACGATGGCAGCGTATTTTGGCACAAATCGGTGGACCATGGAAAACAGGCCACGGTGGATTACCTTTCACAAGTAGGAGTGAACGTTATTATTTGTTATATTTTGTATTTATGCCCACCGGCAAAATTGTTGCCAGCTCCTGCAGCTATCTACTGTATGTTTAGTGCCAGTGTTCCGGATATGAACTGAGACTTTATTAGTCATTCTTTTTAACCCTGACTTAGATTACAACAGACACAATATGCTATAATACTAATATTATTGGTATAACACTGACCGGTGAATCAATCAATCAAAGTTTATTTACATAGCCCTAAATCACAAGTGTCTCAAAGGGCTGCACAAGCCACAACGACATCCCTACATCAGGGCAAGGAAAAACGAAACCCGGTGCAATGGACGTCGAGTAGATCTAGTAATAGTGTGAGAGCCCAGTCCATAGTGGGGCCAGCAGGAGATCATCTTGAGTGGAGACAAGTCAGCAGCACAGAGATGTCCCCAACTGATGCACAGATGAGTGGTCCACCCTGGGTTCCGACTTTGAACAGCTAACGCCTCATCTGTGGTCACCTAATAACCTCTTCACGCAGGAGAGGGAGGCAGAGCAGAAAAGAGACGGCAGATCAACTGGTCTAAAAGGGGGGTCTATTTAAAGGCTGGTGTATACAAATGAGTTTTAAGATGGGATTTAAATGTACAAACCCCGTTTCTATATGAGTTGGAAAATTGTGTTAGATGTAAATATAAACGGAATACAATGATTTGCAAATCATTTTCAACACATATTCAGTTGAATATGCTACAAAGACAACATTATTTGATGTTCAAACTGATAAACATTTTTTTTTGCAAATAATCAATAACTTTAGAATTTGATGCCAGCAACACGTGACAAAGAAGTTGGGAAAGGTGGCAATAAATACTGATAAAGTTGAGGAATGCTCATCAAACACTTATTTGGAACATCCCACAGGTGAACAGGCAAATTGGGAACAGGTGGGTGCCATGATTGGGTATAAAAGTAGATTCCATGAAATGCTCAGTCATTCACAAACAAGGATGGGGCGAGGGTCACCACTTTGTCAACAAATGCGTGAGCAAATTGTTGAACAGTTTAAGAAAAACCTTTCTCAACCAGCTATTGCAAGGAATTTAGGGATTTCACCATCTACGGTCCATAATATCATCAAAGGGTTCAGAGAATCTGGAGAAATCACTGCACGTGAGCAGCTAAGCCTGTGACCTTCGATCCCTCAGGCTGTACTGCATCAACAAGCGACATCAGTGTGTAAAGGATATCACCACATGGGCTCAGGAACACTTCAGAAACCCACTGTCAGTAACTACAGTTCGTCGCTACATCTGTAAGTGCAAGTTAAAACTCTCCTATGCAAGGCGAAAACCGTTTATCAACAACACCCAGAAACGCCGTCAGCTTCGCTGGGTCTGAGCTCATCTAAGATGGACTGATACAAAGTGGAAAAGTGTTCTGTGGTCTGACGAGTCCACATTTCAAATTGTTTTTGGAAACTGTGGACGTCGTGTCCTCCGGACCAAAGAGGAAAAGAACCATCCGGATTGTTTTAGGCGCAAAGTTGAAAAGCCAGCATCTGTGATGGTATGAGGGTATATTAGTGCCCAAGACATGGGTAACTTACACATCTGTGAAGGCGCTATTAATGCTGAAAGGTACATACAGGTTTTGGAGCAACATATGTTGCCATCCAAGCAACGTTACCATGGACACCCCTGCTTATTTCAGCAAGACAATGCCTAGCCACGTGTTACATCAACGTGGCTTCATAGTAAAAGAGTGCGGGTACTAGATTGGCCTGCCTGTAGTCCAGACCTGTCTCCCATTGAAAATGTGTGGCGCATTATGAAGCCTAAAATACCACAACGGAGACCCCCGGACTGTTGAACAACTTAAGCTGTACATCAAGCAAGAATGGGAAAGAATTCCACCTGAGAAGCTTAAAAAATGTGTCTCCTCAGTTCCCAATCGTTTACTGAGTATTGTTAAAAGGAAAGGCCATGTAACACAGTGGTGAACATGCCCTTTCCCAACTACTTTGGCACGTGTTGCAGCCATGAAATTCTAAGTTAATTATTATTTGCAAAAAAAAAAAAGTTTATGAGTTTGAACATCAAATATCTTGTCTTTGTAGTGCATTCAACTGAATATGGGTTGAAAAGGATTTGCAAATCATTGTATTCCGTTTATATTTACATCTAACACAATTTTCCAACTCATATGGAAACGGGGTTTGTAAATGTAATTCCCCAAGAGCAAGCCAGCTGTCATGTCTTGATATACGTACATTTATTTGAAAATATAAACAACTGAACATCTGACTGTGCAGTAGTTTGTCATCAAGCCAGTTTGGCTGTTGATGTATCAATAATTTCAGCGGCTTTGCTTCATTAACAACAGATAAGCATCAAAATATGAGTTTTGTTTGAGAATTTGTATTAAGTCCCACATGACATAAGTGCCATTACAACATCCATCCATCCATCCATTTTCTACCGCTTGTCCCTTTTGGGGTCGCGGGGGGTGCTGGAGCCTATCTCAGCTGCATTCGGGAGGAAGGCGGCGTACACCCTGGACAAGTCGCCATCTCATCACAGGTCCAACACAGATAGACAGACAACATTCACACTCACATTCACACACTAGGGCCAATTTAGTGTTGCCAATCAACCTATCCGCAGGTGCATGTTTTTGGCGGTGGGAGGAAGCCGGAGTACCCGGAGGGAACCCACGCAGTCACAGGGAGAACATGCAAACGCCACACAGAAAGATCCCGAGCCCAGGATTGAACTCAGGACTACTCAGGACCTTCGTATTGTGAGGAACATGCACTAACCCCTGTTCCACCGTGCTGCCCCATTACAACATGTTTGTTGAAATTATATTCATTTTGTTCCACTGTGCTGCCCCATTACAACATGTTTGTTGAAATTATATTCATTTTGTTCCACCGTGCTGCCCCATTACAACGTGTTTGTTGAAATTATATTCATTTCAATGTTTTTAACTGCTCTGTCCATCTTGTTTGCAGTGTATTGCAGATCCTAGATGCTTCTAAATGCTATGTATTACACATCATCAATGTTATGGATGGTAAGAATGTTTGTATAATGATGTCCTTTAAATGTTTTTCAACATAAAGTTTTGTTTTTGTTGGATTGATCTTGTAGTCAGTGTATGTTCTCACATGAGTTCTCTGCAATTACACTGTTCCATTGTCCCAAAAAAACACTGTATAAGCTAAACAAAATACAATTAAAATGTTTTATTCTTTGTGAGTTTACATCCCTGTGATAGGAACTCAACAGTTGTTGTTTGACTGAACAACATTACATGTTGCTTTTTTGGAGGTTCTTGTTTCACTATGATCCAACTATTACGACTTTTTTATTTTGCAGATATTTGTCCGTGATCGGATTTGTCATTAATATAGATGCACAGATGCTGATGATTCCAGAACTGCTCCAAGTTCATCGCCATGTGCTCATCTCCAGGTTCATCCAGGATCCCTTGGAGCTCCTATTTAATTCAATCAGAGTGTCAGGTAGGGTTGATGATCTTTTAACTATAATACATTCTGGGAAACAATTGTTTTTTTATACATCTTGGGTGGTATTCTGTATTGTCTGTTTTCCATGTAAGGCGGCTGGAACAACAATCCAGCTGCACGCCAGTTCTAAGCCATTTCCGCCGTCTGATGGTTCTTTGTGGCGTCGCACACACTCTTAGAAATAAGGATTCCAAAAGGGTTCTTCTACTAGGGCTGAGGTTCAAACTGGAACCATCCATCCATCCATTTTCTACCGCTTATTCCCTTAGGGGTCGCGGGGGGCGCTGGAGCCTATCTCAGCTACAATCGGGCGGAAGGCGGGGTACACCCTGGACAAGTCGCCACCTCATCGCAGAAATGAGCAAATGGTTCAAACTGGAACCATTTGCTTCTGAAAAACCCTTTCCCGAAGAAAGGGTTTTTCAAGGGTTCTTGGTAACGCTAATGGTTCCAGTAAGAACCATTTTGATCCAGAGAACCCTTTAAAACCCCTTTTCTGAATAATTGGTTTTAAAAGGGTTCTCACTAACACTAAGGGTTCCAGTAAGAACTATTTTGATCCAGAGAACCGTTTTTGGAAGAAAGAGTTCTTCAGGGATCGTTGAAAGCATGGGTAAGATCCTGTGTCACCAGGGACATACTTCCTGATAACATTTGCCAATAATGGTGCAAAATACATTTCCTTGTGACTACTGATACAAATACTTTTCATATACAATTGTTTTGTTTATTTTAAAGCAAACTCTTCTTCCCCAAATCCTGTTGATCAAACTGTAACATAATTGCCCATCTTGGGATTTGAACACCTGCCACCCAGATTAAAGTCACAGGCAATAGTGACTGAGCTAACCAGCTGGCTGCCTTCAGTCATCAGGTCCACCATACTAGTCTATTACCTTACACCTTATGATCAGACATACAAATAATGGCAGTCCTATAACTGAAATGTTCTGTTACCAATTTATTTCCACAACCATTAATTATAAGAAAGCAAGATCTTCATCAGCAAATCTTGTTGACTCAGGCAAAGATTAGCTGTGACTGGGAGGACCATTTTTGAAATCTGCATTGACAACTGCTGTCTGGCTAGTGATTCCGTTTGAGAAATAGCTCAGTGATTTAGGAGCTGGTTCTTGGTGCCAAATAACCTGGGTTCAAGCCCTGACAAAGGTGGTGATGACAGCTCATGAAAATGCCAGGTGGTCTTTGTGAAGCAAACATATACAATTTAGAGTCATGATAGATTAAACATCAGTTATTAACTTATGGAGCAAATCGAATCAATTAAAAAATCAAATTACCAATATCTCCATTCTGTCTAGATGCAATATGTGTATTTTCAGACTTTTGTCTTGATAACTGATATATTTACAGTGGTTTCAAATCTGCATGCACAACAGTGAATGGCTGAATCAATTTGTGAAGCCACTGTTGAATTGTCACTTGCCAATTAGCTCAGCGTGATAGACCACAGTCTTTGGTTCTATTGTTGTGGATTTTAGCCTCAACTGGTGCAAAAGGAACATTATAATGTCAACTGTCTTGCCTTCCTGTTCTCCTGTTTGTTGCTCAGAATTGCCTTAATTTGCCAAAAATCGCCCGGACCCGACCCATCGCTGCGCAGCAGTTATAATTGTGTTTATTTAGTTTAGTTACACTACTCCCTTCTTCAGGAGGAAATGACACACAACAAAGAACTAGCAAGGTGGTCCCTGCAGCAAGGATATAACCCCTCTTTCTGGGGCATCTAAGTGAGCTATACGACTCACTGGACAAAGGCTTTTGAAAGTTTGTTACAAGTCAGGTGATCTAGGGATACAGTTTGAAGTTGTGAGTTCAAGGCCTGGTTGATGCAGAGTGACCATGTTAATGCATACTGAGGTGATGTGTGGATTAGTGACAGACAATTTAAAAAATATTAAACACTTATTTTACAGACAATTTTACTCATGTATTTGTCTCCTCCTCATACTTTTCCATGATCGACCTCATCCCATGGCTGCTGTGCCCTGCTGACTGGCTTAGTCGAGTTGTGAAGCTGCATATACGTTCATTGATAGACAACGGTCTTTGATGTCAGAGGCCAAGCCTTAACTGATGCAAAAATCACACTGTAATGCTGACTTTTAGGCTACTACATCAGGGTTTGTTGATGCTGGGAATTGAACCCTGATCTCCCAGGGGAAAGGGCAAGGCTTGGTGTGTTGGGCTAGGGAGCTGGCATGATGGTGGCTGTCATGTGTGAGTTAAGAGCTGGTTGCCCCATGGATTGCACCACATGGTCTGGTCTTCCCTGCCTACAAACCAGTTGTGACATACGAATAGTGATTACTGTGAACAGAACAGAACAAAGAAGAACAGGAGAGAGAACAGAAGAAACTTCTGAGAATCCATCCATCCATCCATCCATTTCCTACCGCTTATTCCCTTTGGGGTCGCGGGGGGCGCTGGAGCCTATCTCAGCTACAATCGGGCGGAAGGCGGGGTACACCCTGGACAAGTCGCCACCTCATTGCAGGGCCAACACAGATAGACAGACAACATTCACACTCACATGTAGAAAACAAACAAACAAATTGTATTGTGGTCAAACAATACAATACCTGACAAAGCTCTGCTGAATGCTGCCATAACAAAATAGGTTACAATATATCTGTACAATTAATCTTAAATCATTCTAAAAAGGTTATCGTAGTTGTTATTTTAATGAAATATTATAGTATGAATTGTCAATGTTAGAAGGAACTTTAACGTTGTCGGTAGCGGCGTTGCGGTCGCCATCTAGCTCGTCTTTGGAGGGATGGGTGGGCTGGTGAGCACCATGGATCTAATACATCCATGTTGAGCACACACTAATGTGCGGGTAGGAGGAGCAGGGAGACTGGGCTTGAGCTTGGTCTCCAACATAGTCAATCAATCAATCAATGTTTATTTATATAGCCCTAAATCACAAGTGTCTTAAAGGGCTGCACAAGCCACAACGAAATCCTCGGTACAAAGCCCACATAAGGGCAAGGAAAAACTCACCCCAGTGGGACGTCGATGTGAATGACTATGAGAAACCTTGGAGAGGACCGCATATGTGGGTAACCCCCCCCCCCCCCTCTAGGGGAGACCGAAAGCAATGGATGTCAAGTGGGTCTGACATAATATTGTGAGAGTCCAGTCCATAGTGGTAGCAGAAAGATAACACAAGACGAAGGTTACAGAGAGGATGATTCTTCCATATTATATAACTTTTTAAAAAACATGTACACCTCATCTTAATGGTTACCTCTTACTATATTGCTTGTCATTTTTCTTGAATGCATATAGGCTCAGGAGAGTGAAGAATGTAGAGAGGATGAATGGAGCATTGAAGCTCATATCAATGAAATGTCTACAGAGATGCTTAAGGTACACCCAGATCTGAACTCTTTAAAGGAGAGAATGAGACGAACCTATGCATACCGAAAGACTTTCATGGCAACTGCCAAGGCAGAGGAAATCATCGAAAAGTTTCCCGCACTGAAGCTTCCTAAAATAGTTGGTATCTTCAAGCATTGAATTGACCATATTTAATAGTATGTGTATTATTTCATTTATGATCATCAAGTATTTTGAGATGACACTTTTTATCCCTCCTTACAGCTTCTGTGGGAGATGAAGGAGCAATTCCTTGTAGAAGCTGATCGCAGAATGGTCACAGAGCTGGTTCGAATGGCAACAAAGATGATTCAAAGAGCATCTGTGTGTGACCTAAAGGACTGCTGTCAGTGGGCAATCAATGCCTGCCTGGATGATTCAGTAAGACGAGGTATCTAGGCCTATATGTGTATCTATAGGAGCCACAATCTGTATTTCTGAAAACAAAAAATATTACAGAATAATTTTATTTCCTCAGGACTCATTAGGGATGCAGCAATTCTACTGCTGCCTTCCATTTTCAGAGAGGACTCATCCTTGCTATACACTCTACTGGAGGTAAATACTGCATTTAAGGTCAAGATTTAGGAATTGGCATTATCCATATTATGGCAACATTGAGTCATTTTGCTGTTTTCAGAGAAGGTTTTATTTACTGACATGTATCTGTTTTTATTGCATAGGAGCCAAGCGTGCCTACTCCAGCAATCATGCTCCATAACACACACGAGGGGAACCCTTTGCAGGCACAAAGGATAACCCTATACCTAGATGGTATACATGTTTTGACTGAGGACAGCAGCATGGACAAATCATATGCTATGAGTGCATTAATGTCACTCTATTTTGTTTTTGCTGTCCAGTACCCAAAGGAACTGAGAAAAACTCTTATTTTCATTGAAAGATTTGTGTTGGGGATCAAGGACCACAGTGTTGTACCCATTTCAGTGAAGAGACTATACAACTGTGTCGGAAGTGGGGAGTAGTGAGTAGATGTGTTGCAGCATGGGATTTCATGCTTTATGTTCTTGTTAATGGTCAAATTCCTGCTGCTGCTCTTTGTTTGTACATATTGATAAAAAAAATATCCCTTATTTAATACATATTTTGTTTGATTTTGGCATAGCGACGTCTCTAGATTTCCATTATTGTTACAATACGTAACATTTTGAGTACTTATTACATAACACTGAAAAGTATTTCAACAATATTTAAATCAATGTGAAAACTTTGTGGGATTCCCTCACTTTCTCATGATTCTGTTCCACTGTCACAATTAGTACATACAGTATGTACACTGATTCTTTTCATTGGACCATGCATTATTTTATTGTTTGTAGATAGCTTACAATAAGGCGCAGTAAATGCAGTAAGTGCACCTTGGATTGATTGAACTAAAACTATTTTGTGTCTCTTTCTGCCATGTCACCATTGCTGGAGATTTATTTACACAAATTCACCTACTGAGGACAGCATGATGTGTCTGGCCTGTCATGTTGCTGATTCCACTGGACCTATGCTGACTTTTGACCTGTTCTCCCCTGGGACCTACACAGCCTCTCCTGTTTTGTTGGACTATCTTTAAATAAATGTTTTTCTCATTAAAATGTTTTGAATGTTTGTTCAATGTCAACATGGTAAATGACCACAATATAATATGAACTAAACTGATCTGTAGAATACAACATGGTTCTTTATAGAACCCTCAGAAGACAAGACGGTTATCGGAGAAAACCTTTGAAAAGGGATGTTTTTAGAACCCCCTGTGTCAGGTCTAGATGAAACCCTTGAAACATGAAAGAGTTCTTAGTGGAACTCCCTGTGTGGGTTCTAGATGAAACCCTTGAAATACGAAAGGGTTCTTCGTGGAACTCCCTGCATGGGTTCTAGATGAAACCCTTGACAAACGAAAGGGTTCTTAGTGGAACTCCCTGTGTGGGTTCTAGATGAAACCCTTGAAATACGAAAGGGTTCTTAGTGGCACTCCCTGCGTGGGTTCTAGATGAAACCCTTGAAATACAAAAGGGTTCTTAGTGGAACTCCCTGTGTGGGTTCTAGATGAAACCCTTGAAACATGAAAGGGTTCTTCGTGGAACGCCCTGTGTGGGTTCTAGATGAAACCCTTGAAATACGAAAGGGTTCTTAGTGGCACTCCCTGGGTGGGTTCTAGATGAAACCCTTGAAATACAAAAGGGTTCTTAGTGGAACTCCCTGTGTGGGTTCTAGATGAAACCCTTGAAACATGAAAGGGTTCTTCGTGGAACTCCTTGCGTGGTTTCTTTGTAGAGCCTCTCATGGGGGGTTCTGGGTGGAACCTTACACACACCTTACACTTAATATTTTTGTTTTAAGGGTTAATATTTTTTGTTGAAAATTATTATGGTTGTGAATTCTTGTTACATTTTTTGTAAATAAGACACATTTTGTTTACTATAAAAAGGGCAATTTATTTGCTTTGTTACACCGCTATTCTCGCGAGGTTTTGGTTTACTATTGGAAGTTGCGAGAGACCTGCACTCGCCCAGACATGCAAAGGACTTTGAGCGAGCCATCAGCAGCAGCAAGAACATTTAGCTGGCTGAACAAGGTATTTGTCATATTGTGTCAAATTGTTCTGTATATTTATAAAGTACATTGGTTTAATTATTGTACGCTCATTTAGTATGCACAAGACTGAAATAGTTGCTGCCCAAGAACCTCCGAAGTGGCAGGCGGCCACGAGGTAGCTATTTTGTTTAGCACTTTATTTGCCCGTGACTGATTTATGTCTAAAGTATTGTATTTCATGTCTTGTCCAGTAGTTTTCACGGCATAAACCCAAGTAAAGAGCCCGTCTTTAAGAAGCCGTGCCTGTGTTGTCATTTCGGAGTCACAGCGAAAACTCGCCCAGCCCAGCGCCGGTGAGAAGCACGTTAAGACGACAGCAGGTGCAGTGGGTGACGGTACCGTGGTACGACACCAGAGGGCGCCATTACCAAAGCTCATCACACACAAGCAACCAAGCAATGCATGTATAAGGTTATAAGAATGAGTACCGTATTTTCCGCACTATAAGGCGCACCTAAAAACCACAATTTTTCTCAAAAGCTGACAGTGCGCCTTATAACCCGGTGCGCTTTATTACGATTCATTTTCATAAAGTTTCGATCTCGCAACTTCGGTAAACAGCCGCCATCTTTTTTCCCGGTAGAACAGGAAGCGCTTCTTCTTCTACGCAAGCAACCGCCAAGGAAAGCACCCGCCCCCATAGAACAGGAAGCGCTTCTTCTTCTACTGTAAGCAACCACCCGCCCCCGGAAGAAGAAGAAAAAACGCGCGGATATCACCGTACGTTTCATTTCCTGTTTACATCTGTAAAGACCACAAAATGGCTCCTACTAAGCGATCCGGTTCATAAAAAGACGCAATCTCTCCATCCGCACACGGATTACTACCGTATTTCACAGCAACTGATATTCCTGTGAACCGCACTGTGGAACGGGAGCACGTACGGTGAATATTCGCACCACAGGGAATGAGAAGTCATCCTTCACTGTGGTTCTAGCTTGCCATGCTAACTTCCACCCATGGTGATATTCAAAAGGAAGACCTTGCCAAAAGAGACCTTTCCAGCCGGCGTCATCATAAAAGCTAACTCGAAGGGATGGATGGATGAAGAAAAGATGAGCGAGTGGTTAAGGGAAGTTTACGCGAAGAGGCCGGGTGGCTTTTTTCACACAGCTCCGAAGGCGAACACACCTTCACTAAGACGGGCAGACAGCGCCGGACGACATACGCCAACATCTGCCAGTGGATCGTAAATGCCTGGGCAGATATTTCGGTCACAACTGTGGTCTGAGCTTTCCGGAAGGCAGGATTCACAGAACTGCTGGACAACAGTGACACTGACTCCGGTGACTTCGACGAGACGGAACCGGCCATTTTGGATCCCGTATTCGCCCAACTTTTCAATTCGGACACCGAAGACGAAGAATTCGAAGGATTTACGAATGAAGAATAACTTCAGAAGGTGAGCGCTATGTTTATTTTGTGTGTTGTGACATTAACGTTCGAGCAACATTATGTTGCTATTGTTCTACACCATTTTGAATTTTACTATGTTTGTGATTGCACATTTGCGTACATTTTGGGACAGAGTTGTTAGAACGCTGGTTTTCAATATATTATTAAAGTTTGACTGAACTATCTGACTGTTTTTTTGACATTCCCTTTAGCGCAGCGTAGGCGCGGCTTATAATCCGGGGCGGCTTATTGGTGGACAAAGTTATGAAATATGTAATTCATTGAAGGTGCGGCTAATAATCCGGTGCGCCTTATAGTGCGGAAAATACGGTACAGTGGAAATTAAGAAAGGACAGTGCTAAAGGAAAAACGAGTGGTTTAAGTCAAGTTTAAAGGTCCACTATACGTTTCTACAGTATATTTGTCAAAAGTTACTTGATTTTTACTGTATCTCAAAGTGATGCATTGTCGTTGAATTAAGAGTTTTGTGCATTTTGCTTAAGGTCAAAACAGCATTTTAAGTTTCTAAAAAGATATTTATAAGTTAAAGTCCAACTAAGCAAATTTGAAGAAGTATTTTTGGAATTTAAACAGTGTGTTAACCAAACGCTAAAGATGACCGACAAAGATAAAGAAGAGTTACCACTTAACGAAGTTGCAGAACATGATGAAGTGCAAGCTACAGAACAACAAACTGTTCGTAAAAGTGAAAGACTAAGAACATTAACCGAAAAGGGTAAAGAGCTTCAAGAGGAGAAACTAAAGAGACTCCAACACAAATATGCACTTGTTTTTGAAAAATGGAGATATGAAGCAAGATTGAGCAGAGTAATGCTGAGAAAGGAAGCTTCAGAAAGTGAATTAAAGGAGTTAATCAATAACATAAACATCACTTGTAAAGATGTGCAAGTCGTTTATGACCAGATACGTCAAATACAATCTCCTGAAGCAGACATTAGACGTAAAGTTGATGCATGCACGTCATTCTCCGGATTTATAGTCAACAGAGCTGAGAAATGGCTTGGAGGAGACATTGAGGATGACGAAGAATCGTGGCCAGATGTCAGATCATGCTTAGGATCTGAAAGTTCTAAATCAAGGTCAATATCACAAAGGTCCAAAAGTGGTTCAGGACAATCCTGCTCACAAATAATAAAAATAATGGAAGCTGAAGCTGAAGCAGCTGCATCTCAAGAAATACTAGCAGTAATGGACGAGCAGGAAAAGGAAACAGCTGAACTACAAAAATTGGAACTTGAGAATTTTGCAAGGCAACAAGCAATGGAAGAGCAGCGTAAAAAGATCGACCGCTTGGAAGAAGTTAAGAAAATGAATGCTGCCAAAGCTCGCATAAAGGTTTACGATGAAGTTGAAAGTACTGCTGAAAGTCGAAGTTTGTTACACAGTATTAAAGCAGCGAGTGAAACCCAAGCAATCCCTATCACACCAAGCACTCCCTTTCAAGCTATAAACACAACCCAAGTCTTTCATGCTACAAGCCATGCATTTGCTCCACACATTCAACAAACTCCTATCATACAAGCAAAGGCCACAAGTCAAACACTCAAAGCATCAAGTCCACCATTCATCCCTCAAGACACACAAGTTCAAATGGTTGTAACGCAACCACAGTCAAATTCGGATCTAGTTAGCATACTAGCAGAAGCAATAAGTGCAAATCGACTTCCAACTCCAGAACCTGCATTGTTCACTGGAGACCCGCTAAAGTTCAAAGACTGGCAGTTGTCATTCGAATCCTTAATTGAAAGAAAGAACATTCCCAAGAATGAGAAACTTTACTATCTCAGGAAGTATCTCGGTGGATCTGCAAAAAGAGCAGTTGAAGGATTTTTCCTAGTAGGCACAGATGAAGCGTACGACTCAGCTTGGAAAGTGCTGGAAAAGCGTTTTGGAGATCTGTTTACCATAGGAAAATGCTTCAGAGACAAGCTTCATGGTTGGCTGAAAATAAGCTACAAAGATGGAAGTGAGTTAAGGGAATTTGCTGACTTTCTTGGAAGTTGTGAAGCTGCGATACCACACATAAAGGCATTAGAAGTTCTCAATGATTGTATGGAAATTCAGAGACTCTTGTTGAAACTTCCAGATTGGTTGACTACAAGATGGAACCGCACAGCCATGAAAATAAGACGAACAAATAATGGAGAGTATCCATCCTTCCGCACGTTTGTGGAGTTTGTGTCTATGGAAGCTGACTTAGCGTGCGATCCCATAGCCTCAATGCAAGCACTCAAAGGTTTGGACACAAGTAAACCCAAACATTCACGCAGTCAAGTCATTCAAGCAGAAGCGTTTACTACAAACTCAAGTCACTCAAAAGGCTCAGGTCACACAAATACTGTAACCTGTCTCTTCTGCAAAAGGAATGGCCACACGCTTGATAAATGTTTCAAGTTCACGGAAAAAATGGTTCAAGATTGTATCAAGTTTGCACAGACAGAAAAGCTGTGTTTCGGATGTTTAAAGACTGGACATCATTCAAACAAGTGCGATAAAAGGAGCACGTGAGAAATGTCAAAGGAGACATCCTACATGTCTGCATGACGACAAGTTCATGGAACGTAAAAAGGCAACACCTGCAAAGAGTGAAGATAACTCAAGACAAAGTAGACACTAAAGTCACAAAGGATGAAGACAAATCTACCGCAATCTCTAACAGGGTAACTCAAGACACCTCAAGCACGTTGACATCCTCTATACTACCTGTCTGGGTCTCATCAACAAACCATCCAGAGAAAGAAGTTCTAGTGTATGCGCTTCTCGACTCACAGAGCGATACATCTTTCATCTTGGATGAAGTAGCTCAAGATCTCAACACAGATAAAAGCAAAGCCAGTCTGCGGCTATCTACTATGTCCGCCAAGTCAACAGTTATACCATGTGAGAAGCTGGTAAACCTTCAAGTCAGAGGATATAAGTGGGGAAAGAAAATCATATTACCACCAGTCTTTACTAGAGAATTTATCCCAGTTAATAGGTCACATATCCCGACGTCTGAAACCGCTTTGAAGTGGCCTCATCTGGAAAAGCTAGCAGATAAGTTACCACCAATGCTCGAATGTGAAGTTGGCCTTCTTATCGGCTATAACTGTCAACAAGCCCTTCTACCAAGAGAAGTTCTTGCAGGCAAAGAAAACCAACCCTACGCACAGCTAACCGATCTCGGCTGGAGCATAGTTGGTCGCTCGTCTCAAGTCCACAATCACAATGATGCCATCGGCACAAGTCACAGACTCATTGTGCGTGAAGTAACTCCTGTGTCACAACCAGCAGTTGAACTCAAACAAGAAGTGCGTTTTGTATGCAGAACTCAAGTAAAGGAAGTCAGTCCAATTGATGTGATAAAGGCTTTGGAATCTGACTTCTCTAAGCATGCAACAGACGACAATCCAATTTCTCAAGAAGACATTTTGTTCATGACAAAGGTGACAAAAGGTATACAACAAAAGGAAGACGGTCACTACGAACTTCCACTACCATTCAAAACAGACAATCCAAATCTTCCAAACAACAAACAATATGCTGAACACAGATTGTCTTCATTGGAACGTAGACTCAAAAGGGATGAGAAATACTACAAGGATTATGTCAAGTTTATGGACGACATCATAACCCACGGAGACGCAGAAAGAGTCCCAGTACAAGAGCTGGATAGCACGACAGCGTGGTACTTCCCTCACCACGGGGTTTACCACCCCCATAAGCCTGCAAAGATCCGCGTGGTTTTTGATTGTTCTGCCCGTTTCCAGGAAACATCTCTCAACGATCAACTTCTGACTGGACCAGACCTCACCAACGCACTGGTCGGAGTGTTATGCCGCTTCAGAAAGGGTCCCATTGCCTTCATGTGTGACGTGGAGAGAATGTTCCATCAATTCTATGTTGTCAAGGAACATCAAGACTACCTGAGATTTCTCTGGTGGGACAAAGGTGATTTGAACTCCGAACCTTCAGTGTACAGGATGAAAGTGCACCTTTTCGGGGCAGCTTCCTCTCCCGGATGCTGTAACTTTGGACTCAAACATCTCGCATCTCAAAGTAAAGACAAGTTCAGCAAAGAGACTGTCAAGTTCATCCAAAGAGGTTTTTACGTTGATGATGGACTTGCTAGTGTAAAATCAACAGCCAAAGCCATAAAGCTGGTCGAAGAGTCAAGAGCACTTTGCAAGACAGGCAAACTCCATTTGCATAAGTTTGTGTCAAACAATAAAGAAGTGCTCAAAGCAATTCCCCAAGAAGAACAAGCTCAAGCCAAAGACCAAGACCTGGCTCTTGGAGAACCCCACGTTGAACGCGCACTCGGAGTACAATGGTGTATCGAGGCAGATGAATTCCAATTCAGAGTCCAAGTCAAAGACAACCCGTTGACAAGGAGAGTGGTGCTCTCGACAGTTGCATCAGTCTATGACCCCCTTGGGTTTGTCGCCCCATTCATACTGATTGGAAAGCAAATACTCCAAACGTTGTGCAAAGACAAAGTAAATTGGGACGACGATCTCCCAGACCACATACTACCATGGTGGGAAGCATGGTTGAGAGACCTGCCCAAACTGGCAGCTCTGAAGATCCCACGAAGTTACTCACAAGACAGGAATGTTGTACAGTACGAGTTACATAACTTCTCAGACGCAAGCCTCGAAGGTTATGGCGCATGTTCATACCTCAGAGCAATAAGTAAAGAAGGAAAAATCAGTTGTTCACTAGTCATGGGTAAAGCGCCATACCAAGACTCGAACTATCATCAGCCGTGACTTCAGTCCGCAACGCAGATGTAATCAAGCGAGAACTGGAAATTGAAAATCTCAAGGAATATTATTGGTCAGATTCACAAGTCGTATTGGCATACATATCCAACGATGCAAAAAGATTTCACACATTCGTCGCCAATCGAATCCAACGAATAAGACAAAGCACAAGTCCTGAAAAATGGCAGCACGTCAGCTCAGAAAACAACCCTGCTGATCATGCCTCAAGAGGTTTAAGTGCAACTCAGCTGAAAGAATCAAACTGGTTAAAAGGCCCAGATTTCCTTTGGAAACAAGATATTCCAGTCAATGAGGAAATGGTGGGAGAGATCGAAGAAACGGATCCCGAACTCCGTAAAGGTCACACGCACACAACACAGTCAAAGGAAGCAAACCCAGTGCTAGAGCATTTACAGAAATTTTCCGATTGGTCAAGAGCAATAAAGGCCATTGCCAGACTCAAGAGATTCTTCAAAGAATATAAAGGTATCCAACAAAAAACAAACAAAGTCACAGATCTTGAAGAGAGAAAGGATGCAGAAGTGTTCATCATCAAGCTAGTGCAAAGAGAAGCTTTCTCTGAGGAAATAAAGAAAATCCGATCTCAAAAAGAAAATTCTCTACACAAGCACAGCAGACTAATACAGTTGAATGCTTTCCTGGACAAGTCAGATGTTCTCAGGGTGGGAGGAAGATTATCCCAATCAGCCTTACATCATGATGTGAAACATCCCGCAATTCTTCCCAAAGAATCTCACGTGTCAGCCCTACTCGTCAAACATTACCATGAACGTGTACATCACCAAGGAAGAGGCATGACTACAAATGAATTGCGTGCAAATGGAATATGGATCTTAGGATGTGGAAATGTTGTTTCATCGCACATCTTCGCTGTGTTAAGTGTAGAAAATACAGAAAAGCTGCAAATCTCCAACAGCGACAGAAATGGCAGAAAGTTTCAAGAAACCTGCAAGTAAATGATATTGTGATCATACAGGATGACAACGCTCCAAGATGTAAATGGAAACTAGCTCGAGTGATAGAAACTTTGGAAAGCCCAGACGGCAAAGTTCGAAAGGTGAAGTTGAAGACCAGTGAAACCACTTTTGACAAAAGGAAACCACTGACGAGACTGATATACCTAGAAAGACCTATTCACAAAGTCGTGACCCTACTTGAGACTGACTTACACAGTAAGATAGACTCTAACCAGGATACTTCTTAGAAAATCACATTGAGAGACAATGAGTGATTTTGGTGGGAGTGTAAGTGTCGTTGAAACTTACACTTAATATTTTTGTTTTAAGGGTTAATATTTTTTGTTGAAAATTATTATGGTTGTGAATTCTTGTTACATTTTTTGTAAATAAGACACATTTTGTTTACTATAAAAAGGGCAATTTATTTGCTTTGTTACACCGCTATTCTCGCGAGGTTTTGGTTTACTATTGGAAGTTGCGAGAGACCTGCACTCGCCCAGACATGCAAAGGACTTTGAGCGAGCCATCAGCAGCAGCAAGAACATTTAGCTGGCTGAACAAGGTATTTGTCATATTGTGTCAAATTGTTCTGTATATTTATAAAGTACATTGGTTTAATTATTGTACGCTCATTTAGTATGCACAAGACTGAAATAGTTGCTGCCCAAGAACCTCCGAAGTGGCAGGCGGCCACGAGGTAGCTATTTTGTTTAGCACTTTATTTGCCCGTGACTGATTTATGTCTAAAGTATTGTATTTCATGTCTTGTCCTGTAGTTTTCACGGCATAAACCCAAGTAAAGAGCCCGTCTTTAAGAAGCCGTGCCTGTGTTGTCATTTCGGAGCCACACACAGTTCTAGGTATAACCCTTCATGTTGGGTTCTAGGTAGAACCTTCCAAAAGGGTTCCAAGTGGAACCTTTATAAAAAGGTTCTACCTGGAGCGAAAAAGGGTTCTCCTATGAGGACGAGCCGAAGAACCTTATATGGTTCTACTTAGCACTTTTATTTCTAAGAGTGCAGAGAGCCCAAGGTAACACAATGTCCCTCTTAGCAGTAGAGATGTCCTCTGCTGAAACTGCAGAGAAGCACCCATCACCATTTGCCAACCTATCGGCCATTGTGTGTGACCATTTGCAGGTCTGGTGACGTATGTCACAGGACCTATGGTGGCCTAGGATGGAAAAATAAGACAATTTTCACAACAGACAAAACTCGTATTTTCTGACATTACCACAGTAAAATAATTAGTTCCTTTAGCTGCGTCACAGTTTATACATAACTTGATATCTGCTGTAGCCATTTTAAACCATTGAGAGGGTGTAAAATGTAACGTATTTTAGATGTTTAATTTACCCAGCTAATTTTAATTACCGTATTTTTCGGAGTATAAGTCGCACCCGCCGAAACTGCATAATAAAAAAGGAAAAAAACATATATAAGTCGCACTGGAGCCCGGCCAAACTATGAAAAAAAACTGCGACTTATAGTCCGAAAAATACGGTACATCTAAAGGTTGCAAATATCATTCTATGACGTGTCTTTTTTCTTTTTTTAAAGGAAGAGTAAATGCAGATGTAAACACTGCACTACGTAAAGTTGTTTATGGGTGTGTTTACTATCTGTACCTTGTATGCTATATTATTGCATGTACTTTGAAAATGTGTATTTAGTTCTTACTATACTTACTTTTAAGCCAATTAATGAATTTGAGTTGAGTAAAACGTTTAAAGACATGCCTGGATTACATTTTGACTGCAAACTTGCATTTGTGTCCAAATATTGGGGTATTTTCTTAAGCAAATGTTAAATATGAAAGTGAGTAATAACCTGAGATTAATCATGATTAATCACAGCTCAAGAGTGTGAATAATCTGATTAAACAAATTAATCACTTGTTGCAAATATCATTATAAAAGGGAAAAGCGGTAGAAAATGGATGGATGGATGTGTCTTTTATTTTTTTTAAAGGAAGAGTAAATCCATGCATCCATTTTCTACCGCTTGTCCCTCTTGGGGTCGAAATACTGCACTACGTAAAGTTGTTTATGGGTGTGTTTACTATCTGTACATTGTATGCTATTTTATTGCAAATACTTTGAAAATGTGTATTTTAGTTCTTACTATACTTACTTTTAAGCCAATTAATTAACTTGAGTTGAGTAAAACGTTTAAAGACATGCCTGGATTACATTTTGACTGCAAACTTGCATTTGTGTCCAAATATTGGGGTATTTTCTGAAGCAAATTTTAAATATGAAAGCAAGTAATAACCTGAGATTAATCATAATTAATCACAGCTCAAGAGTGTGAATAATCTGATTAAACAAATTAATCACTTGACAGCAGTATATATATGTTTAGACCAGCACACATGAGATGGCACAAAATTAGTACCCAATGTACCAGATTTAGCCCAATGAGTACCACTACAGCATAAGTTATGAAGAAAGGTGTAGAGTAAGTTATAAAAAGCATACTTAAACTGATTTTATGTATGCTTAAAAAGCATACTTAAAATGTAATATATATGTTTATGGTATAAACGTATATATTACAAATAGAAGACTGTGTATATGTGTTTGCAAAACACATGTCTACAGTCTGGCTCAGCAGCGCATGCACTTTTTGCGTCGGATGAAAAGAGCACAGCTCTCTCCCTACATTCTCAGCACATCCTACAGAGGCACTATAGAGAGCCTACTGACCAACCGCATCTCTGTCTGGACTGAAGCCTGCAGTGCCTCAGACTGGAAATCTCTGCAGAGAGTGGTGAGGACGGCGGAAAAGATCATCGGGACTCTTCTTCCTCCTATCCGGGAAATCGCAAAAAGCCGCTGCCTGATCAAGGCCCAGAAAATCTGCAGAGACTCCTCCCACCCCCACCAAGGACTGTTTTCACTGCTGGACTCTAGAAAGAGGTTTCACAGCCTCAGTAGCAGAACCTCCAGGTTCTGTAACAGCTTCTTCCCTCAGGCCGTAAGACTCTTGAACGCATCATAATAATCCCCTCAATTCCCCCAAAAACGGATTAACTCGCTGGAATATAAAGACAATATGACATACATCCATAAACGTGGATGCATATGCAAAAGTGCAATATATTTATCTGTACTGTAATCTATTTATTTATTCCTGCACCTTATCGCTCTTTTATCCTGCACTACATCGAGCTCATGCAACGAAAATGTGTTCTTATCTGTACTGTAAAGTTCAAATTTTGAATGACAATAAAAGGAAGTCTAAATCTAATCTTGTAATGTTAATTCCACTGTGAATATGACAATTCATTTGCTCTGTACCATAGCTACATGTATGACATTTGCATTAAAAAACGCGTGAAGATCATTTAAGTATAGAGAAAGTTATGATGGATTAAATGTAATTAAATGTAAATAAATAAATGTAGAATATATTTATATTATTTATATATTATATATATTATATTATTTATTATTATTACTGTCTATTGTGAGCGAACTGTGGTGCTGAATTTCCCCCAGGGATCAATAAAGTACTTTCTATTCTATTCTAAATGTGCTGACACTTCATTGACCCTTCAGTCGCAGGGTGTACCCCGCCTTCCGCCCGATTGTAGCTGAGATAGGCTCCAGCGCCCCCCGCGACCCCAAAGGGAATAAGCGGTAGAAAATGGATGGATAGATAGAGATGTTGACCGGTTTAAGATGGCGGCCATGCGGCTCGTCAGCGCCAATAGGCGGTCGCGGCCGATGCGGCGTTTATACATTAGATGGCTATGCCTTTTACTGCAAGGCTGTGTCCCAGCCAACCAATCAGGAGCGGGAACTCGACTACTGTGCGTCACGTGACAACAAGGTCCCCCGCCCCTCCCGTCTTGTGTGTGTATATGCGCGTGATGCTAGCGTCTTATTCATTCTCCAGCAAACTGCTTCAAGCGCACATTGATGCTACATTTACACACACTTAAAAACATCGCTTAGCAACGAACCATATCTTTAGAGAAGAAGCCTGGTTGAGCGTTCATCACAGAACAGTTTTACCCGAAAAGCCACAATGAAAACCAAATTTATAAACGGGGTTTCTTCTTCGCCCTCCATGTCGCTGGGCCTGCTGGTCACCGACAGTGTCCTGCAGGTCCAGCCCGACACCCAGGACGACTGGAAGGACCTGACCCGCCCCGACAGCCCCGACCGGGACACACGGACGATGGCTTACCGCTGGTGTAAAGAGTTCCTCAACGGATCCTGGAGAACCCTGGTAGAGGACGACTTCAACATCACCATCATTAGGTACTTCTTCAGAATAATTAAAAAAAAAAAACATGATGATATCCACGTAACGCTAACACACCTCCTGTCTTAGCAAAAAACATCCATCCATCCTTTTATATAGGTTAAACACACATACTTTTATTTTGAAAAGTGATGATGCCATGTTCAGTTCAATTGGAATATACAAAGACTATGAAGATGTACAAGGGTTATCAAAGTGATGATGTCATACCTTCGTAAACTATGAACTGTAATCACGATGACGTCATAACAAAGACAATTGACAGAATGATTTTAATGAGTCAATTCTTATTTAAATTTTTTTGTACTTTTTAAATTATCTAAAGACGTTTTTAGGCCCTTGCTCGCTTTGCCCATTCAGAGTTTCGGTAACCTTCAACCTGTTTTATAAAGGCTTTAATATAATGTTTCATACCAAAAATATATTGCAAGAATCTGTTTGAATCAACTATTGTGTTGAATTGAGATTTGATTCCGAACCGGATCTAGGGCTGCATTGATTGATTGATTGAAACTTTTATTAGTAGATTGCACAGTTCAGTACATATTCTGTACAATTGAACACTAAATGGTAACACCCCAATAAGTTTTTCAACTTGTTTAAGTCGGTCGGGGTGCACGTAATCAATTCATGGTGCAACGATTAGTCAATGAATTTTCTGCAGACAGATAATAGGTTCTCTAAAAACTCCGGTGGATCTATTTCAGAGCTATAGTAAAGCATGTCAAGTTATAACATAAATTATAACATAAGATACAAAAGTATTTTTTCTGGAACGTTCAACTATGACGCAAGGTAGTGAACAAATAAACACATGCAGTAGCTTGATGCTAATTTACATTGAAAATCCCATTTACTGTGTGCGCTTGTGATTAGCATTAGCGATCCGTTGCCAAATGTTTACTGGTGCGGGGTTTAGACTTAGACTTAAACAAACTTTATTGATCCACAAAGGAAATTGTTCCACACAGTAGCTCAGTTTCAAAGGATGGAAAGGGTAAGGATGGAATGGATAATGCAGATATTAAGTAGACTAAAAATGTACCCATCCATCCATCCATTTTCTACCGCTTGTCCCTTTTGGGGTTGCGGGGGGTGCTGGAGCCTATCTCAGCTGCATTCGGGCGGAAGGCGGGGTACACCCTGGACAAGTCGCCACCTCATCACAAGGCCAACACAGATACACAGACAACATTCACACTCACATTCACACACTGGGGCCAATTTAGTGTACCATAGTAGCAATATAAAATATAACATATATGTAACATTTATATATTATATATACAGTAGATGATATATTATGTTATTATATTATATTTTTTATATATATTTTTAGTAAGTAAGTTAAGTAAATTCTTTTTTTTTGTTGCTTTTTTGAATGCTGCTCATGGCTTAGTGGTGCAACCAGACAAGCTCTGCTACTCCCCAATCAATCCTTTTGGACAGTTAAACACTTGAGCAAAAATGTGTTCTTCTAAAGTTTTGTTTGATTGCATGGATTATTTTGAACTCTTCTGAATATAACAATTACAAACCCCGTTTCCATATGAGTTGGGAAATTGTGTTAGATGTAAATATAAACAGAATACAATGATTTGCAAATCATTTTCAACCCATATTCAGTTGAATATGCTACAAAAACAACATATTTGATGTTCAAATTGATAAACATATTTTTTTTTTGCAAATAATCATTACCTTTAGAATTTGATGCCAGCAGCACGTGACAAAAAAGTTGGGAAAGGTGGCAATAAATACTGATAAAGTTGAGGAATGCTCATCAAACACTTATTTGGAACATCCCACAGGTGAACAGGTAAATTGGCAACAGGTGGGTGCCATGATTGGGTATAAAAGCAGATTCCATGAAATGCTCAGTCATTCACAAACAAGGATGGGGCGAGGGTCACCACTTTGTCAACAAATGCGTGAGCAAATTGTTGAACAGTTTAAGAAAAACCTTTCTCAACCAGTTATTGCAAGGAATTTAGGGATTTCACCATCTACGGTCCGTAATATCATCAAAGGGTTCAGAGAATCTGGAGAAATCACTGCACGTAAGCAGCTAAGCCCGTGACCTTCAATCTCTCAGGCTGTTCTGCATCAACAAGCGACATCAGTGTGTAAAGGATATCACCACATGGGCTCAGGAACACTTCAGAAACCCACTGTCAGTAACTACAGTTGGTCGCTACATCTGTAAGTGCAAGTTAAAACTCTCCTATGCAAGGCGAAAACCGTTTATCAACAACACCCAGAAACGCCGTCGGCTTCGCTGAGCCTGAGCTCATCTAAGATGGACTGATACAAAGTGGAAAAGTGTTCTGTGGTCTGACGAGTCCACATTTCAAATTGTTTTTGGAAACTGTGGACGTCGTGTCCTCCAGATCAAAGAGGAAAAGAACCATCCGGATTGTTAAAGGCGCAAAGTTGAAAAGCCAGCGTCTGTGATGGTATGGGGGTGTATTAGTACCCAAGACATGGGTAACTTACACATCTGTGAAGGCGCCATTAATGCTGAAAGGTACATACAGGTTTTGGAGCAACATATGTTGCCATCCAAGCAACGTTACCATGGACGCCCCTGCTTATTTCAGCAAGACAATGCCAAGCCACGTGTTACATCAACGTGGCTTCATAGTAAAAGAGTGCGGGTACTAGACTGGCCTGCCTGTAGTCCAGACATGTCTCCCATTGAAAATGTGTGGCGCATTATGAAGCCTAAAATACCACAACGGAGACCCCGGACTGTTGAACAACTTAAGCTGTACATCAAGCAAGAATGGGAAAGAACCGCCTGATAAGCTTAAAAAATGTGTCTCCTCAGTTCCCAAACGTTTACTGAGTGTTGTTAAAGGCCTACTGAAACCCACTACTACCGACCACGCTGTCTGATAGTTTATATATCAATGAAGAAATCTTAACATTGCAACACATGCCAATACGGCCGGGTTAGCTTACTAAAGTGCAACCGACCAAGCTGTCTGATAGTTTATATATCAATGATGAAATCTTAACATTGCAACACATGCCAATACGGCCGGGTTAGCTTACTAAAGTGCAATTTTAAATTTCGCGCAAAATATCCTGCTGAAAACGTCTCGGTATGATGACGTCAGCCCGTGACGTCACAGATTGTAGAGGACATTTTGGGACAGCATGGTGGCCAGCTATTAAGTCGTCTGTTTTCATCGCAAAATTCCACAGTATTCTGGACATCTGTGTTGGTGAATCTTTTGCAATTTGTTCAATGAACAATGGAGACAGCAAAGAAGAAAGCTGTAGGTGGGAAGCGGTGTATTGCGGCAGGTGTTGTGCCGGATAACGCACCCCCGCCGTAGAATGCACCCCCTGACTGTTGTGCCGGATAACACAGCCGGTGTTTCATTGTTTACATTCCCGGAAGATGACAATCAAGCTTTACAATTGGCCTGTGGAGAACTGGGACAACAGAGACTCTTACCAGGAGGACTTTGAGTTGAATGCGCAGACGCGGTGCCGTGAGTACGCATGCAGCTGCGGCTTCCAGACATTTGATCGCTTGCCCGTACGTGCGTGCCGCTATGTGCATGTCACGTACGTAACTTTGGGGACTTTGGGGAAATATATGTGCTGTATGAACTTTGGGGAGGTGAACAGTACTTTGGGCTGTGGGATTGAGTGTGTTGTGCAGGTGTTTTTGAGTTGTATTGGTGGGTTATATGGACGGGAGGGGAGAGGTGTTTGTTATGTGGTATTAATTTGTGGCATATTAAATATAAGCCTGGTTGTGTTGTGGCTAATAGAGTATATATATGTCTTGTGTTTATTTACTGGTTTAGTCATTCCCAGCTGAATATCAGGTCCCACCCGCCTCTCACAGCATCTTCCCTGTCTGAATCGCTCCCACTGCCCTCTAGTCCTTCACTCTCACTTTCCTCATCCACGAATCTTTCATCCTCGCTCAAATTAATGGGGAAATCGTCGCTTTCTCGGTCTGAATCGCTCTCGCTGCTGGTGGCCATGATTGTAAACAATGTGCAGATGTAATGAGCTCCACAACCTGTGACGTCACACTACTCGTCTGCTACTTCTGGTACAGGCAAGGCTTTTTTATCAGCGACCAAAAGTTGCGAACTTTATCGTTGATGTTCTCTACTAAATCCTTTCAGCAAAAATATGGCAATATCGCGAAATGATCAAGTATGACACATAGAATGGACCTGCTATCCCCGTTTAAATAAGAAAATCACATTTCAGTAGGCCTTTGAAAGGAAAGGCCATGTAACACAGTGGTGAACAAGCCCTTTCCCAACTACTTTGGCACGTGTTGCAGCCATGAAATTCTAAGTTAATTATTATTTGCAAAAAAAAAATACAGTTTATGAGTTTGAACATCAAATATCTTGTCTTGTAATGCATTCAATTGAATATGGGTTGAAAAAGATTTGCAAATCATTGTATTCCGTTTATATTTACATCTAACACAATTTCCCAACTCATATGGAAACAGGGTTTGTAATTCTATCCAAGATATACCCGCGCACAGCGATCTACAAAATGTGCAATGTGCAAATTTTAAGAGGACAGTGGCAGCTTTTAGGGAGAGAAAATGCAGCTGGAGCAGGTGTGCCAAGCAAGTGTAACGTCCGGCTCGCAGTTTGTCGCGGACTTCAAGCAACACAGGTGAAGAGTCTCTAAACGCAAGTACCGTCTCCAATAACACCAAAAAAATATTTTAGATTTGTTGCTTGGTGTTTTTAATCAAGAGAAAGTCACTAAGAGGATTGGAGAAGTCTCTTGAAACTTCAACAATTCTCAACAAAGTACATTGTACAATAAGCAGCATCAATGAAAAAAATAGAGCAAAACAATATAAGAAAATATATATGTTAATATTAATTGATAATAGGGCAAATATGTTTTTAAATGTACAGTACAGGCCAAAAGTTTGGACACACCTTCTCGTTTCAATGTGTTTTCTTTATTTTCATGACTATTTACATTGTAGATTGTCACTGAAGGCACCAAAACTCTGACACCTGTGAAGTGAAAACCCTTTCAGGTGACTACCTCTTGAAGCTCATCGAGAGAATGCCAAGAGTGTGCAAAGCAGTAACCATAGCAAAGGGTGGCTATTTTGAAGGAACTAGAATATAAAACATGTTTTCAGTTATTTCACCTTTTTTTGTTAAGTACATAACTCCACATGTGTTCATTCATGGTTTTGATGCCTTCAGTGACAATCTACAATGTAAATAGTATTGGAAATAAAGAAAACACATTGAATGAGAAGGTGTGTCCAAACTTTTGGCATGTACTGTAAGTATAACAACATGTTTAAGCCTTTTAAAGAAAATATATGCATCAAATTAAGATGAAGTCATGTTGGCCACGCCGCCATCGCCACAGGTATATTGGCAATCGGGAAAACTCTGCTAACCCTACATTGAGGGGACATTGTAGCGACAGCACAAAAGCTTAGGAACACAGTACGGTAGTACCTTGCTTTTCAATCGTAAAGACCAAATCGCACGAATACTGAAGCTATTTGTTTCCATAAGAACTAATGAAAATCCAATTACTCTGTTTCAGACACCCACAAATATGACACAAAACAGATTGTATAGAGAATAATGATAGTTTTAAATACCGGTACATAAAACAAAACAATGTGAAATACATTAAATTACATTTAATACAAAAATCAAGAAGTGACAACTGAAGCAGTTATACTTGATGGCCAGCTTATTGAAACTGTGGAAACATTCAAATATCTTGGTAGAGTCCTTGTTAGTCATCTTTGTTTTGTGTAAACATTGATATTACATTAAAGAAATGTTCCCAGCGACTTAGTCTTCTAAGAAGATTAAGCGGTCTGGTCCAAACAATTCTAGAGCTTGTTTATTGTGCACTTATTGAGAGTGTGCTAACATTTCATTTCTGTGCTTTGTTTGGTCAGTTAACTTGTAAGTGTAAATACACAATAGGTCAAATGGCTGGTAAATTTGTGAGGTCTCTGAGTCACATATATACTGACCGTATGAGGAGGAAAGCTTACAGGTTTTCTGGCAGATGACTCACACTCTCTGTGCTGTCAGTTTGAGCTCATAAGTCAGGGAGGCGCTATAGAGCTCCACTGGCCAAAGGTCCTTTTTAAAAAGTATGTTATCCTGAATGCCATCGCCATTCTTAATGTGACAAGGTGAACAAATCCACGTGTCACCTGAACTGCTTTGCTTTTATGTTTTACCGATACTCTTTTACATCCTAACTTTTATTTACTTTGATTCCTGTTTTTACCTAACCTCTGTTCTTATTGTGTTTGTTATATGTTTTATATATGACATTGTTTGTATTTTAGTTTGTCGACCGTGTTGGTGAGCTAAAGACAATTTTCTACCTCAGTGGACAATAAAGATTTTTTATTATTATTATAAATGGAATCTATACATAGATATTTAACATCACTTTTGATTTGTATTAAAGACTTTGGTTAGCATGATTGAAAAGCTAATGCCACATTTGTACTTTTCTACAAGTTATTTATTGAACTCAATAGCATTTTAACACCTTTATTTGGGAAATCATTTTGCAGTCATACCCAATACAACATAGTAAAGAGACTGAGTCACCAACAAGTGATTGGATACCATTTGTAATGCCCAATGTTTGGATAATGTAAAAGGCAACTTTTTGTCAAAAACCGGATCCTATGAAAAGTGAAGCGTACAAAAACCAATGCTTGACACAACAAATAAGGTAACACAATGGCTAAAAGGTTAGCACATCAACACATATTATGCATACGTTGACCTACAGTGCTTAATAAAAATAATAGAACACCACCTAATTTTCCATGAATTTTCAAAGGCTTTTTTTATGAAAAACCCAAAACCAAAAAAATAGAATTATAATAAATATGCATCCATTTTATTTAGCGCTTGTGCTCATTTGGGTAAGCTGCCGCTCATTATTATTGTTTCTTTGATTTGGATGTGCAGTTATTCATTTAAAATTGCTGTTAAAATATGAAGTTTTTTTCTGTAGGATACGCCAATCGATCAGCCACCAATCAGTATTATCTGATTTCCGGAAAAAAGTGTGTGATTGGCCAATGCTAATTCATGCGTTTCAATGACACAAAAGCCGATTCCCTCTGGCTATTGTTGTCACTGGAAGGCGGTGCTAAACATGTTACGCACCAAGTAGGATCAGACAAGAAAGCATGCTAATTGCTACGCTAGCTGCTAAACTAGCCATTAACCTAGCTGCAAAGATAGCCACTATGCTAGCTGTTAAACTAGCCGCTAAGCTAGCCTGATACAACAGAAAACATAAGTGCGTAGTAAAGTTTAAAAAGTGTAGATAGATGCGTGTTACAGCAGAAGCAGTGGAATTTAACGAGTACGTTAGTAAGAATAAATGTAGGGCCCTGTGGAATTTGTTCTTTTTTTTCCAAATTCCAATGTATTTTTTCCCAAATACATTTTTTTTGCTTAAATGTTTTAGAATTGCATTTAATACCTTATACATTTATTGTCTCACTATATAGTGTGCTTTTAGTGTAATAACTTAAATTGTGTACAATGTCCTAAAACTTAATGTAAAAATATTTACATTTATTTATTCAATAGACCAGGGGTCTCAAATTCAGTTTACCTGGGGGCCGCTGGAGGCAGAGTCTGGTTGAGGCTGGGCCGCGTCTCACCAAAAAAAGCTTTGTTAAAAAAATTCTAATCTGCTCTGTTTTCATTTTTATTTTTTCAACACAAAATAATTAATATTACTATAATATTATCCCATCAGCGTTCCTGTTCTGTAACCCTGTAACCCTCATCTTGAACGGGTTTGTGCTAAAAACAACATTTCCAAATCACAAGCACAGCATTTACTTCTTTGACCCAATCCAAACAACCTTTCCTCCATCCATTTTCTACCGCTTGTCCCTCTCGGGGTTGCGGGGGGTGCTGGAGCCAATCCCAGCTGCACTCGGGTGGAAGGCTAGGTACACCCTGGACAAGTCGCCACCTCATCGCAAGACCAACACAGATAGACAACATTCACACTCACATTCACACTCGGGCCAATTTAGTGTTGCCAGTCAACCTATTCCCAGGTGCATGTCTTTGAAGGTGGGAGGAAGCCGGAGTACCCGGAGGGAACCCATGCAGTCAGGGGGAGAACATGCGAACTCCACACAGAAAGACCCCGAACCCAGGATCTTCTTATTGTGAGGCACACACACTAACCCCTGTTCCACCATGCGGCCCCCTTTCCTCGTCATGGTGCAGAAAAAAAAAATCAACCACCACAAAAAGTTAACACACATGGTCACACATAACACAACCTGCTCCCTGAACTTTGTGGATATTATGAAGAAGAAAAAAATGTCCCATCACCAGAAAAAAATGGAAATTACACCCATTTAAAATTAATTGCAAGGCATGATGGGAAAAATGCAAAACACTCTCCCTACAATTATCCATGTTTGACTTTCAGCTGCTTGATATTTCTGATTGATTATAAAGCTTTAAAGACATTGTCACGGACGTAAACAAGGTAGGAGTTGAACTTTCACATACTCCTAATATTAAAATGTAATAATTATTATTTATATATCCATTATAAAATCATAATACGTAAACTCACACATATACACACACACAGCACTGCTGATTAATGCCAGCTCTGCCCAATTGCTCCGCTGTCAGTGGCATGCTGAACAGCAGAGGAGAGAGAAGAGAAGGCGAGCACAGCAGAACCACATGATAGCAGTAGAATGTAACAGTACCAACTCCCTCACAAATCCCCTTCAAAAGACACCATCTGGTGGCTTACCTGGCCAGTCTGGAAAACGGCGATAAAACTGACAGCACGCCTGTCGATGGCCATCAACCAGCTGAGGGGAAAAAGAGGCGCTACACGAGGGTTGAGAGGGCTGGAAGTGACAGGCTTGATGCAGGAGACGTGGAAGACCAGATTTCACTTGAGGGATTCTGAGAAGCGGAGCGTGACTGCAGCACAGTTGATATTCTCAATGATGGGGCCCGACAAATCTGGGAGACCGTTTTCTGGAGTCTGTGGCAGGAGCAAGGTCCTGGGAAGATAACCATACTTTTTCTCTCACCTGATAAAAGGTGCGGGTGTGTGACGGTGGTTGGCCAGCCGTTGGTTCTAGACAGACCAGTTCTCATGTTGCGCCAGGCCAGGCGTGTGTGGCGCAGGTGAGCTGATTCCGACGGAACGATGGTGTCTGATTCCATGGAGGGAAATTCTGAGGGCCTTAATCCATAGGCTGCATGGTAGGGTGATGAGACTAGGGCTGCAGCTAACGATTATTTTTCTATCGATTAATCTATAGATTATTTTTTCGATTAATCGGTTAATCTATAGATTATTTTTTCGATTAATCTATAGATTTTTTTTTTAATTTAAAATGAAGAGGAAAAAATAAATGTAGGCCAGTTTTTTCAAAAGGCATGGCTTTTATTTACAAAAAAAAAAGTATGGCCACTCAGTCAACATTGACAACAACATGACAAAATATTCTGTAACAATGTAAACATTTAAAACTTTTAACATTTAACAAAATTAAAAGTAGCTTATTTGCTTTTTAATGTGCAAATATAAAAGTAAACATCCAGTGCGAATCTTAATATTCTGGAATAGTATAAGCATTTCAAAAGTAAAAGTATTGCTTATTTTGCTTTAAAATGTGCAAAAATAAAGATAAACATCCAATACAAAAAAGTGCAAAACGGAAATATTCTGTAACAAGTGTAAACATTTCAACAAAAGTAAAAGTATTGCTTATTTGCTAAAATGTGCAAAAATAAAGCTAAACATCCAATACAAAAAAGTGTACAGTGTAAACATTTCAACAAAAGTAAAAGTATTGCTTATTTTGCTTAATAACACAACAATGATAGTATGATTAAAGTGAAAGTTAATTGTTCGTTTGTACATAGTATATGTAACTGTTAATGTTGTAAAAGGTATTTGCACAACTAATTAACGTTAGCGTTTGTGACACGTCTTGTGCCGTGGGGTTCTTTCAGGACCGACAGACTGAACGCCAGACGGCTTTGCCAGGTTTACAATCTTTTAATTTTACACAAAGTCTTTTCTCTTCCAACTGCGCGGATCGCGCACCTGGGCACGATTGCGGCGTCGCTCCCGGCGCGCCCCGCCTCGCCGCTCGCTCGCCGCCGCCGCCTCTCCACAGCGTTAAAGAGGAGCGCGTCTTTGTAAACACTGAACAGGCACGCCAAACGCGCCTCTCAGAGCAAAACGGTGCTTTAGTTTATGAATTTACAACGCAGATACAAATGACACATTCATGTTTTTGTGTAATAATGACAACGTATACGCACGCGGACGATTGACTTGTTGATGGTGATGGCAAGAACGCTGTCAGGGGTTTTCTTTTCAAATGTTCGTTCATAGCCGTTGTGCTGCTATGATAGGCCATTTCCGCTCGACACAGTGTGCATACAACAACATTATTAGGCCGTTAATTGAAATACTCCCACACTTTTGACGACTTTTGGCGCGCTTTTTTCCCCTCGCTCGCATCGTCTGCTTTGCGCTCCGCCATGACAGTAAAGTAGAGTGACGTAAATATGCGACGCGCCGACGCACAAAAACAGCGTCGACGTATTTACGTAACCGATGACGTCGACTACGTCGACGCGTCGTTTCAGCCTTAGATGAGACAGTCACAAAACTAACGAGGGAATTGTGTTAATATTCAACCCATGGTAGGTCGGCTGATCAAGTTGAGGGTTGAAGATGGCAAACACATCGGATGGTCGCAGCCAGGTCCTGTTTAGTCCCCTCTGTTTGGCCATTGCCCTGAGGATTGTAGCCAGAAGACAAGCAAGGAGAAGTGCCCAGGGCCTTGCAGAACGCCCCCCAAACCACAGAGAAAAACTGGGGACCTCTTTCAAACACCACGTTTGCACTAACAGCTGGGTTGTTTCCAACGCCATCAGCAACTTGGGGAGTGCCACAAAGTGTGCCATCTTCAAGAATCAATGGAGGATGGTGAGAATTGTAGTTTTGCCATTAGATGGTGGCAGACCGGAGACAAAGTCCAAAACAATGTCGCACCGAGGTCGGGAAGGAATGGACAGTGGGTGGAATAATTCAGAAGGAGGCTGATGGGAGGCCTTTTTCCGGGTGCAACCTGGGCAGGCAGCAACAAACGTCTTTGTGTCTGCTTGGAGGGTAGGCCACCAGAAATGTTGAGCGAGCGGTAAAATGCTGCGATTAACGCCAGGGTGACAGGCGATCTTGGATGCATGAGCCCAGCACAAACACACGTCAGAGCAGAGTTTGGGAACAATTAACAGGCGTCCAGGCGGGAAACACTTTGGAGACGGGCCAGACTTCAGAGCTTTTGTGACTTGCTTCTAGATGTCCCACTGGAGACCGCGAAGGATGCGGAACCATTGAATGATAAGCTCTGGTGTACTCTTTTGCAGGTGGGAAATAGAGGCCGGACAGAGCATCTGGTTTGACATTCTGTGAACCGGGGGGGAATGTGATGACAAAATTAAAGCATGTCGGGAAAAGAGCCCACTTGGCTTGACAAGGGTTAAGTCTTCGTGCTGAACAGATGTATAGCAGGTTGTTGTGGTCTATATGAATGATGAAAGGTAGCTCCGCAACTTTCAGCCAGTGCCTCCACTCCCGAAGGGCCAGGACAACTGCCAAAAGCTCCCTGTTGGCAATGTCATAATTTCGTTTTGCAGGGGTCAGGCGACGGGTGAAAAAGGCTCCTCGGTGATCCAAGCCGGTGTGATGTCGCACAGGGCCGTAGAAAAGTAGTGTCGACCAGCTTTGATGAGCGGCAAAGCGTGACGGGGCGTCCTCACTGAACATCCACCTCATCTTCCTGGTCTTAGAGCCAATTGTCGATCCGAATTGGCAACTCAATGAGGTGGCGGCTAAGCTCCAGAGCAACAATCTCTGCCTTTATGTGCTTTGCTAGCCCAAGGTAAAAAGTGTCCAAGACAGCAGATGGGTTAAGGTCGCTGTCAGCGGCCATCGTGTGGTTTTCAATGGCACATTTGGATACTCGTTGCTGTCCTTGACGCAGTTTGAAGAGGGAACGAGTCGCTTCTCTTTTGAGAGGATTCTGCTGGAATATTTCGGTTAATGCTTTGAAAAAGGCAGCGAATGAGGAACTTGTTGCAGCATGACTCTTCCATTCCTTCGTTGGCCCAGGCTCCAGCGCGACCAGAGAGGTCAGAAATAGCAAATGCAACTTTTGCTTGCTCGGTGATGATAGCGGCAGCTTGCAGCTCAAAGTGAATTTCGCATTGTGTAGTGAATGTTTTTACATTGTCTATCTCACCGGTGAATCTCTTTGGTCGGAATAGCTGTGGGCAGATTGCAAGAGGGGCTTGGGCAGGCGGAGTAACTTGGCTTGCACGGGTCCGGTGCGTGTGATTGCGGCAAGCAGAGTGTTGAGGTGCTCCATCATGGCATCTTGTTGTTCTGACAAACCTTGGGGGCCAATACCCATAGCGTTGAGCTGGTCCTCTTGGTGAGTCAGACGTTGGGCCTGATTACACAGCGCATACTTTATCGGGGTCTGTTTCCGCAGTTTGCTTCTCTTTGGACGGTGTCTTCTGTAACGATTCGTCAGTGCGTGGATCCAGTGACAGAAACCAGATAACAGTTTTGCGATCTCTTTATTCCTAAGGTAGGCAAGAACAGGACATGATAGAGGCAGTGTGAGTTTACACATTATGGAATAAGGAAAAATAGCAATGGAGCGAAAGGCTAAAACTAGACAGGAGACAAAATAATTGGGCAAACCAGGAAAAAGGGGAGGACGCCAGTCTGTTTAGAGAGTGTTATCCCGAGCTGGAGGAGATCCTGAAGTATCAGATGTGAAAGTAGATACTCCCATCTGCCGCTACTCTGCTTAAATAGTCAACACTGCTGATTAATGCCAGCTGTGCCCAATTGCTCCATGTCAGTGACACTCCCAACTGCAGAGGAGAGAAAGGAAAAGGCGAGCACAGCAGAACCACACGGTGGCAGGAGAATGTAACATGTACTAACATTAAACTTTCATATTAAGGTGGGAGCCACAAAATATCGTCTCACGGTGCCGCAATTAGCCTGCGGGCCGCAGGTTTAAGATCGATGCAGCAGATCATTGGATAATTTTTACTACTATTTTAAAGGGGCTGTTTTCAACTTGCTCCCAGTTACATTTTTCAAAGCAAAAAATATAACAAAAACAGCACCGGCTAGCTTATGTTAGTTACCATTATTGGTTTACCGGAACATATTTGTTTTACAATTATCTATAGTTTTCACATTTACAAATTTTATATACTACACATTTTTACCGGCCTGAATAAAATGATCGGTATTTACGGCGGTCACTCACCCTGTCTTGTCAACACCTACGCGCAGGGAGCATGTGCACATATACAAAAGCAGTCCAAGAAGCAAGAAACAATTTGCAGTCATGTTGACAGGTAACGCAAACCATCCAAATCACTATTAGCTAACAACACCTGAAGCTAATAATGTGCGTCCACGTGTTATGTACTTACGCAGCGTACAGCATTACATTCTAGAAGCCGTAAGAGTGCAGGATATAGTGTAAAATACATTGGAAAGTTAGCGACCTCTAGGCACCTATGCAAATGTTGCAAACAGGCCCTTGAAGTCAAAGCATATTACACTTGTAACATAAATGGAACAAATAGTGCTTTAAGTACAAAGTGCTTACAGTATGTAAACTACTTTTTTTAAACCTTTATTTTGCAAAGACAGGATTTTGCACACAGCTGTCTTACTTTGAAGGCTGGCAGTGTGCTGCTGTTCTTAAGAGCGCTTGACGGCCTAGCTTTGTAGTTTGTTTGCAAACTTTGCTGGCGTTATAAAGTGAACGTTTTGACACTGTTCAGGGTGGGAGGGTGTGACACAAAGTGGTGACGAGAGGCAGGACCGCCTTAACCTGTGGGGGTTGGGCTGTGGGGGTTTTGGTGGTCCCCCGCCCCCAACCTCAGCAACTCCACCTCGTCAAACCTCAACAGCCCTCCCCCGCCCTGAAAACACAGTTTGAAAAAATAATATCATGATTGTACTCAACAGAACAGAAACAATGCAAACATATCCATTTTAGAAATACATTTGTTCTTAAATACTGTACAGATTTTAACAGAGGCCAGTCAACTTTAAGAATAGTGCTGACAATGTGGGCGATTGCCTGTGTTTAAGCTTAGTCAGTACACTCGCCTTTACACCGACAACCTGGGTTTGCACCCCGCTGGAAGCAGTAAGAAAAAACAACGCAGTCGCTTTATTTGTCATTGCACTTAAAAAGCACAACAAGATTTGTTTACAGTCAACCATCCAAGAAACCTCTTGTCTAAGATGGGATAGAGTGAATGAGCCACACCTATTGTACCAGTCATAAACAAAAAAGTAAAAAAACAGAAGTTCCTAGCAATTTCTGTGCGTGTGGAGACTTTAAAGTGACTGTCAAGTCTGTTTTCCACAAGAGTATCCTCTACCTCTTATTGAGGACATATTTACTGATTGACATATTTATCTGACAGGTTTAAACAGTTTTCAAAAATTGACTAGGCTCAGCCTTATCTTCAAATGGAAATCTGTAATGCAATGAAAAAATAACTATTAACACATACAAAGGGCTCTATCAGTACAACAGGTTAGTGTTTTGAGTCACATCAGCTCCTGCATTCTGGTAAAGAGCAATGGATTAAGTCCTTCAGGGAACTGACCGGCCCCCAATGTTATCTTGATGACATTACTGTCTCTGCAGAAATGTCACCTGACTAACCTGAAACAAGTGCTCACCGATTGCAACAGTGTGGACTTGGAACCAATCACTATAATGTTGAGTTCTTCAAGAAGGAGATCTCATACTGTTGACAGTTGATTAAAGGGGAACATTATCACCAGACCTATGTAAGCGTCAATATATACCTTGATGTTGCAGAAAACAGACCATATATTTTTTAAACCGATTTCCGAACTCTAAATGGGTGAATTTTGGCGAATTAAACGCCTTTCTAATATTCGCTCTCGGAGCGATGACGTCACAACGCGACGTCACATCGGGAAGCAATCCGCCATTTTCTCAAACACAGAGTCAAATCAGCTCTGTTATTTTCCGTTTTTTCGACTGTTTTCCGTACCTTGGAGACATCATGCCTCGTCGGTGTGTTGTCGGAGGTTGTAACAACACGAACATGGACGGATTCAAGTTGCACCAGTGGCCCAAAGATGCGAAAGTGGCAAGAAATTGGACATTTGTTCCGCACACTTTACCGACGAAAGCTATGCTACGACAGAGATGGCAAGAATGTGTGGATATCCTGCGACACTCAAAGCAGATGCATTTCCAACGATAAAGTCAAAGAAATCTGCCGCCAGACCCCCATTGAATCTGCCGGAGTGTGTGAGCAATTCAGGGACAAAGGACCTCGGTAGCACGGCAAGCAATGGCGACAGTTTGTTTCCGCAGACGAGCGAGCTAAACCCCCTGGATGTCTTGGCTCCCTTATGCCACCAAAGATGATCAAGAGAAGAATATCGACCCTAGCTTCCCTGGCCTGCTGACATCAACTCCAAAACTGGACAGATCAGCTTTCAGGAAAAGAGCGCGAATGAGGGTATGTCTACAGAATATATTAATTGATGAAAATTGGGCTGTCTGCACTCTCAAAGTGCATGTTGTTGCCAAATGTATTTCATATGCTGTAAACCTAGTTCATAGTTGTTAGTTTCCTTCAATGCCAAACAAACACATACCAATCGTTGGTTAGAAGGCGATCGCCGAATTCGTCCTCACTTTCTCCCGTGTCGCTGGCTGTCGTGTCGTTTTCGTCGGTTTCGCTTGCATACGGTTCAAAAACCGATATGGCTCAATAGCTTCAGTTTCTTCTTCAATTTTGTTTTCGCTACCTGCCTCCACACTACAACCATCCGTTTCAATACATGCGTAATCTGTTGAATCGCTTTAGCTGCTGAAATCCGAGTCTGAATCCGAGCTAATGTCGCTATAGCTTGCTGTTCTATGCGCCATGTTTGTTTGAGTTGGCATCACTATGTGACATCACAGGAAAATGGACAGGTGTATATATAACGATGGTTAAAATCAGGCACTTTGAAGCTTTTTTTAGGGATATTGCGTGATGGGTAAAATTTTGAAAAAAACTTCGAAAAATAAAATAAGCCACTGGGAACTTATTTTTAATGGTTTTAACCCTTCTGAAATTGTGATAATGTTCCCCTTTAACAAAGATGGCTTACACATGGCCAGGAAAAGTTTGTAGCTGTTGTTAAGGCCCCACCTCCTGAAAATGTGTCAAAACTGAGATCATAAGGAACTATTACCACTAGCCCCTGTCTAACATGTCTACTGTTCTACACCCTCTAAATACACTTCTACAGACCGGAAGACCATTGGTTTGGACTGTGAGCTGCAACTCAGCATTCCAGGAAACTAAGAGGGTCTTAACAGATAAAGTACTTGTACACTATGACCACTCCGTACCGTTTGTTAACACTGGCCTGCGATGCCTCACCCATAGAATAAGAGCTGTGTTGTCACACACGTTTGCAGATGGCTCAGAAAGGCCAATAGCGTTTGCATCCAGAACCTTAAAAGAAGCAGAACACAATCATTCACCGATTTAATAGGGAGACCCTGAGCTTTGTGTGGAGGGTCCAAAAATTCAGTCATTACATGTATGGGCAAAAGTTTACCCTGTTGACTGATCATACGCCCTTGTGTCCATTTTCAACCCATGAAAAAGTGTGCCAGCTGCAAAGGTGATCTCTTTTCAACGGAGACCATATGTATGAAATTGAGCACAAGGGAACCAAGCAATGTTGCATTACAGACATGTCGCGCTTATCGCTGCCAACATCAGTTGGTAGAGCTAAACTGGATTCAGCAGCAGTGTTTCATTCCATTATGATTGAACAGTTACCTGTGACCAACAGCTTAGTAGAGAGAGAAATGCACAGGGACCTGTTCAGAGTATACAGAACAACATCACAGTCAAAGGATGGTATAAACAGGATGATGAACTGTTTCCTGCTTTTGTAGCAAGAGAGGAGCAGTTGTCAGTGTGTCTGGGCACATTACTGTGTGGTTCACAAATTGTAATACCGCCGGAGTTCTGAAAGAGCTACATGATCGTCACCTGGTCATAGTATAGGTTTGTGGGTGTGGTCTGATTGAGGGAGAAGTAGTCCAGTTGTTAATGCCAGGATTCAGTGAGACAGAGGAAAACCAGGTTATTGTCAGTGATGAATTGATAGAAGGATGGAAGATTTGTTATTCAGGGAGCAGGTGTTGAGTAGTGCCGAGGAGTGAGGAGTGGCAAATAGAGCAGAGATATCGCGTGCGATGTCTGGTTTTAACATGATAGATTAAATTGTGAAGTGTGAAGGGAATGAGCTAAGGAGACAGACAGATAGAAACAGGGGTTTACTCTGGTACTAAGGTGGGGTTGCTTTTACAGTACAGCGGTAAAGATGTATGTGTTACTAGTCAATGAGCTGATGTTTGCACACTGTATATTATGTTTGATTTTAAGATATGTGAGCCAGGGTTATTTAGGTGAAGTATATACCTGTTAAAAAGGAGGATTTTGTTCTAGAATTAATTTGAATCATCAATAATAGTGACCCTAAAGGTCCTGCAGGTTACCTGGAGCCACTTGTTGAGGCTAAGGAGTTTGCTAAAACTACCAGGTCTACGATTAAGGGTGGGAAGGGGACCAGGGATGTAAATAGAGAGTCTGGTGCTTTTTAGTGAGTTAAAGAGAAGATTGAAATTAGATTTTGTAATTTCGAATTGTTTGAGTCGTCTTTGTCATTTGAGCCAATGTGTGTGATCATTCTCTTGATTTCTGATGGGAAGGATGGGATGAGGTTTTTGAGCTTGCTCATTATGTCAAGCACAGTGGCACCAGGATAACAGTGGGTGATTGCATTTGCAAATGTAATGTTAGGGTTATTAAATTGCTGATGATTAGTGCGTTTGGGGTTAAAGGGGTTTTGGTGTGGGTGGATAATGCTCAACAATGGTGGGCGGCACGTTGCTTTCCAGCCGGTCACACTGATTTCCAAGATGCATGCAAGACGAGTGGGGGTGGGGGAGTTGGAGACAGGTAGCATGGCATTGCAGGATATCATCGCCAATAATTTGTCAGTGGCTGATTAGGTGGTGGAGCAGGGGCGAGCAACTGCTCGTTTGTTCCCTTCTTTTTGGTTGGAGTGGGGTAGAGCACAGAGGAGCCCCAACGGCGTTCGAACGTCACCGTGAATGTTCCCGCTAGTTGTATTTGAACCTAGCGCCCAGGCACAATTAGGGGTTATCGGGCTTTGCCAATGGCTTGTCTGGCACAGTAGTCTCCATGATGACTGAGCTGGTCCATGGAATTGTGTTGTCACGGTTAGTCGGCAGGGGAGAGCAATTAAAGAGGATTTACATAGGATGGACTTGGAGGGTGCTGGTTCTCATAACAGTGAAGGGAGAAGTCTAACCCACCATTCTTTAGCTTTCCAAAACGGTGGCCCTAGAATAATTTAGTTGAATAGCCCTGGTTTTCGATTGATTGATTGATTGATTGATTGAAACTTTTATTAGTAGTTTGCACAGTGCAGTACATATTCCGTACAATTGACCACTAAATGGTAAAACCCGAATAAGTTTTTCAACTTCTTTAAGTTGGGGTCCACTTAAATTGATTCATGATACAGATATATACTATCATCATAAAACAGTCATCACACAAGATAAACATCAGAGTATATACATTGAATTATTTACATTATTTACAATCCGGGGTGTGGAGGGGTGGGGTGAGTGGGGGGGAGGTTGGGGGTTAGGTTTGGTTGATATCAACACTTCAGTCATCAACAATTGCATCATCAGAGAAATGGACATTGGAACAGTGCAGGACTGACTTGGTAGGATATATACAGCAAATAGTGGACATAGACATAGAGATAGAGATCAGAGAGCATAGGAATAAGAATAAGTATCTACATTTGATTATTTACATTTGATTATTTACAATCCGGGGAGGTAGGATGTGAAAATAAGTTTGTTAGTTTATGGTTGAAGTTGCCTGGAGGTGTTCTTTTAGTGCGGTTTTGAAGGAGGATAGAGATGCCCTTTCTTTTACACCTGTTGGGAGTGCATTCCATATTGATGTGGCATAGAAGGAGAATGAGTTAAGACCTTTGTTAGATCGGAATCTGGGTTTAACGTGGTTAGTGGAGCTCCCCCTGGTGTTGTGGTTATGGCGGTCATTTACGTTAAGGAAGTAGTTTGACATGTACTTCGGTATTAGGGAGGTGTAGCGGATTTTATAGACTAGGCTCAGTGCAAGTTGTTTTACTCTGTCCTCCGCCCTGAGCCAGCCCACTTTGGAGAAGTGGGTAGGAGTGAGGTGTGATCTGGGGTGGAAGTCTAGAAGTAACCTGACTAGCTTGTTCTGGGATGTTTGGAGTCTAGATTTGAGGGTTTTGGAGGTGCTAGTGTACCAGGAGGTGCAAGCGTAATCGAAAAAGGGTTGAATGAGAGTTCCCGCTAGAATCTTCATGGTGCTTTTGTTGACCAGAGAGGAGATTCTATAGAGAAATCTCGCTCGTTGGTTGACCTTTTTGATTACCTTGGTTGCCATTTTATCACAGGAAAGATTAGCCTCTAGAATGGAACCTCGGTAGGTGACCTCATCTTTCCTGGTGATAACAATGTCACCCACGTTTATAGTGAAGTCACTGACTTCCTTAAGGTTGATGTGGGACCCAAGTAGAATGGATTCCGTTTTACCCAAGTGTATGGATAGCTTGTTGTCAGCGAGCCAGGTGCAAATTCTACAGAGTTCAGCACTGAGGATTTTCTCCACCTGTGACTTGTCCTTGCCAGGTACCAGCAGGGCCGAGTCATCCGCAAACAAGAACAATTCACAGTCGCATGCTGATGACATATCGTTTATGTACATTAGGAACAGTAAAGGCCCTAATATGCTGCCTTGGGGGACTCCACAGCTTACAGAGAGGGGCTACACGGTGCTGTTCACCTCTACTACCGGTTTCCTCCCCTCCAAGTAAGATTGCATCCAGCTCGATGAGGTTTTATCAAATCCGATCGCTCTACGCTTATCCAACAGTATAACGTGGTTAACGGTGTCAAAGGCCTTCTGAAGGTCCAGCATGACCATGCCGCAGTATTTTCCCGGGTCCACCTCATGTTTGATGTGGTCGGTCAGATAGAGATGGCATGTGTCAGTGGAGTGGTTAGTTCTGAAGCCGGATTGGAATTTGTACATGAGTTTATTAGTGGCAAGGTAACTATCGACCTGTTCATAAACTATTTTTTCCATTACTTTCGAAATGGAACTGAGAATAGAAACAGGTCGGTAGTTGCCAGGTTCCAATTTGCTTCCTTTTTAAAGAGGGGAGTTACTCTTGCTATCTTGAAATCTTTTGGTACTTGGCCTTGTGTAATTCAGAGGTTTATTATGTGCGTGATGATTGGGGCAATGGTGGTGGCAGAGTCCCTGAGGAATCTGGAGGGGATATTGTCAAGGCCTGTGGCCTTGTTTGGGTGGAGCGCGCTTAATTTTTTAAGCACCTCGTCAGCTGAGACCATATCTAATTTGAAATTGTTGTTGGATACTCCTAGCTTTCTGTAGAAGGCTTTAATGTGTTCAACACCAATGGTATAGATGAAAGGGGTAGCTTGTGCCTATGTGTGGTGGCCAAGAATTAATAAGGAGATTGAAGACATAACCAAACACTGTTCTGGTTGTTTCCATCGCTCACAATACACAGCCCCAAACCCCTTTGTATCTGTGGGAATGGCCGTCATCACGATGGCAATGTGCGCTTATCGACTTTGCCACACCATTCATGGATTCAATGTTTCTGATAGCAGTTGATGCCCATTCCCAATGACCAGAAGTGATCAAAATGAAAACAACCATAGCACAAAGAACCATTGAGGTTCCGAGGACTATATTTGCCAGGAAAGGCGTACTTGAACAGATCTTCACAGATTATAGCAGACAGTTGTTTCAGAAGAATTACAGAGGTTTTGCGGCCCCCACCGTAATATGTAAGTCTAATGTTAGTGCGGCCCACAAGTTTTATATGAATGGCACTTTACAGTGTTGTGTGGGGAGCTGAACGAACCTAATCCAATCCAATCCAATCCACTTTATTTATATAGCACATTTAAACAACAAAATGTTTCCAAAGTGCTGCACAACAATATTAAACACAATTAAAAACAATATAAAATAAATATGATTAAAAACAATTTCAAAGGGTAAAACCAATTAAAACAGTAAATAGAAAGCACCATTTTAAAAACACAGGACAACAGAGGACCACACAACTCACGTAGTGTTAAAAGCCAGAGAATAAAAGTGGGTCTTAAGACGAGACTTAAAACACTCCACTGTGGGAGCAGTTCGAACATGGAGGGGCAGAGTGTTCCAGAGCTTAGGGCCGACCACAGAGAAGGCCCTGTCTCCCCTGGTTTTAAGTCTCGTCTTGGACACCACGAGCTGGAGCTGGCTGAACCTACCAATCATGGTGGGGTATATGACTCTTGGGGGCAGGACATCGACCGAGCTTGATGCAAGCAAAGAAACATTTCTCAATAAGCGAAAGTTACAGCAGTGTTGCAATGGCGTTTTCTTCCGTGCCTGGCTGGTTTCCTCGTTTCTATTGGGCACACGCGGACATTCGTTCTAACGTGCTGCGTTCAAAACACTTCCAGAAAAAAAGTTTTTAAAGTTGCTATCCAGTGGGACATTATACGTATATGTCGTGGCTTACTTTCAAAACTTTGGTGCCAATAGAACGTAAAGGCACTGCAACAAAAGGCTCAGGCACAAAACACAATGAGCAGGCAAACAGGCTTGCTGCCAAGACAGCCAAGAAAGCACATAGTGTCCGTCAGCGATAACATAACCCGGACCAATTATAGTGTCACACTATTATTTATTTGTGGGTCATTATTTTGTATACGCATCAGGATATTTGCATTGTATTTGCGTTGCCTCACACAATCAACACTACATATATTTCTATTTGATTTCATTAGTTTTTTATTACTACGTTTACAACAACAGCACGGTGTCATTTCCGCTTCTTTATCGAGTAACGGCATTCTGGGAGCAGTTGCCTTTTTGCACTCGTTATCCCAGTACCAGTTTTCCCAGCACCATCTACAAATGCCCTAGTGATCATGTCACCATGAAAGACATGAACATCGTGCGCAAAAACAAAGGAGTCTGCTACCGTGCTATTATCCCGCAATTAATACATGTGATTGGTATCTATTGGCTGATCTCACTCGCGAATGATAAAACCCATAAAACACTGATCGAAACATTCTTACTTTGGTTGTTTGTTTGATATTTGCCAAATAAATAACCCTATGTTTGTTTAGTTTTAAACATGTTTTTCAAATATCATAATACATCTTATGCATTAGTGTTCTCATATGTTGTTTATGTCATTATGGCTTATGACTGTGTTTTGCAGAGGTGGGCTGAGCAACAAGCTCTTCTTGTGCAGCCTCCCAGACAGTGCGGACACTGTTGGCGATGAGCCCAGGAGCATTCTGCTGCGCCTCTACGGGGCCATCCTGCAGGTGAGATTCCTTTCTGTTATCGTTTCACAGCTCAAGGCTGTCTTTTCTCCACATACTGTAATAATATATAATAACTTATAATTACACTGAGACATTTGTTTTCTTATCAGTCTTCATTAAGTTCTGGCTGCCCTTTTTCAGGATTAGCAGCAGTCACAAATATCAAATATTTCAGATTGTTATGAACCATATTGTTGATAATAAAGTTGATTTGTCTGTCCTTCAACAAGATAGAGTGGGGAAACTAAGCATTGAATCCCCTGTGCTGATTGAGTCTGTTACCCCATTACAAAGAAATGGATTGTTAATCATGTTATTGTAGCTGAGACAGACAGAACATCAACAAAAATCCAGAAACAAAAACATTAAATACATTCATAATTGAGCCGGTAAATGTTTGATTCCAACACAAAAGGTGATTTAGTAGTTGTTGTATGAAGTATTGTTGGCAAATACAGAGCTCAGATGCTTCCTGTGGTTGGTCACATCTTAGAAAATGGGTTTTGGTCCTCACCTCTCTACAGAGACTCTCCAAATACTGAATGTTTCGAGGCTGTCACTTGGCAACTGTATTGGCTTTTGTACTTTAAATATTTAACGTTGTTTTTTTACGGAATATTTATTTTTTATACATTTGTATTTCTATGCATATCGTATGGCACACTGCAATCTATTGAGTTCACATAAATGACAAATGATCTAAAATACTGTATGTAGTATTTTTTTCTTCAGTCAGTTAATATAAACATCTTTGACGTTAAAGATGTTATTGAACTAATAGCGTATAAAATAACAAAATAAAAAATAACGTCACAGTTACTTTGCTGAGTAACTAATTGCTCCTACAATGGGATAACTAACTTACTAACTCAGTTACTTTTTGGAGAAGTAATTTGTAAGTGTAACTAATGACTTTCATAAGGTAAGATGACCAACACTGGTTAGGTTTTGATGCAGGTCTGTGTTGTGGGTCATTCTGGGCTGGTCCTTTACCTTTCTCTTAGCCATCCTTGCCTCACCAGGTGAAGTTTTCAGTCATTCGTACGAGGGCACAGAGTATGGCGTCAAAACAGAAACAATGCTGAAGTCAGCGCGGATATATATGCTGATATCGGACATATGTAAAGTGTTCATAAATGAACAATATTGCAGTGTAAAACAGCACATTTAAATAAGTATCAAATAATTTTAACACAGTAACTAACGTGTCCGTATCATTCAGTTTACCATAAACTTAACGCTTAAAGCTTAATGTTTGTGGCCACTCCACTTGGTGTCGCAAAAACAAGCAATTACAACTCCACTTCAACTTAAAGACAGCATAACTCCAATCCAGACGGTTAATAGGGAAAATAAGTGTGTGTTTTCCGTACCTACCATTGTTCTGTTTGACTAATTTCACTTTTCTAACATGTTTCTAACATACAACAATATCAGTAGTGAAAAAGGTTTATTGGGACATCCCCAGTCCTCATGGTCCATTTCAATAAATACATTCATGCCACAAATAGATTTGGTGAGACATCACTCATAAGCAAATCAACTCTCACCTGGTCTGCAAGAGAATAAGAAGACGGAGCATGTGGGATCAGTGTTGATAGTTTAACTTTAACAGTGTTGATAGCCTTTTCAGCATTCAATCTTGTCAGTGTATGTTTTGGTATTTACATGTTTTTTTTCATAAAGGAATTTTGAAAAACAAAAAACGACTCTTTTTTTTTAAATTTCGTTTTAAAATACAAAAAAAAAATGAAGATCCCAGCAAAGAAAAACAGACCTAAACAGATGGTTTTTCATAATCTGACACCGGAAGTCTTTATTTTCAAAGTAAAAGCGGGGATACTACAGTACCCGTGTGTCTGGCTAAAATGTATTTGGAGCCCTACACATAACATATTTTAGACATGGAACAACGAGGTCTGACGTCTGCATCTACAAATATCTCATATGAAAGTGGAGGCCAAAAAAAGATTCAATCGTGCACCATAGTACAGAATTTCTTACAGGGCAGTTTGGGTCCTGTCTTTAAAATCGCTACGTCCGGTTCCGGTGTCAGAATATGAAAACATCAATTATGGTCTGTGTGTAGATATTTCTGGAGAAGTCTTGGAACTTTGTGCCATGTCTAAAATTTTAAATATGGTGATAAGGGACACCCTTGAGGAATGCCCATCTTGATTGAGAAACTTGGATTTGTGCCTTAGACTAGTAAAACACAAATATTAATATTACCATAAAGTCCTGTAAATATCTCATGAAATGTAATACCAAATGCAGTGTGTTCTAGCACTAAAAAAAGAAAGTCATGTCCCAGTGAGTCAAACACTTTATAAAAGTCCTAGAAGAGCAGAAAACCATCATGTGTAATTAAATCCCTGTATTCACTAATATATTGTGTTGTTATGAATGGAGCCTGATTGTGTTTAAAAAGCGAGGATAATTACTACAATACCGTGTGTCTGAAACGCTTGCTAAAGAAAATATTTTACAATTGGCCCTAAGTTCCAAGATTTCTACAGAAACTTCTGCGCACATGTCAACAGAAACTGAAACTGAGAAACAGACCAAAATTGATGTTTTCATAGCGATTTTAAAGACAGGACTGCGAACTGTACTTTGGTGCGCAATTGAATCCTCTTTTGCCTCCATTTTCATATGATATGTGCATATAGATATCTGTATATACAGACGTCAGACCTAGTTGTGCCATGTGTAAAATATTTTCTGTGTAGGGCTCCAAATACATTTTTGTCAGACACACGGGTATTGCAGCGAAGAAGACACAACAGACTCCCTTCTTGTCTCTCATGGACACACACCTGTTGTTGTTGACTTTGGACTGACTGGCAAGAACACAAAGGCCGCAGAACAGAGACACGCGGCAGGCTTGCACACACACATGCATCCACAAAATATATACGCCACATCCACATACCCAACCCTCCATCCAACGCCCTTGTCGCGAATCCCTTAGGGCAGTGGTTCTTAACCTGGGTTCGATCGAACCATAGGGGTTCGGTGAGTCGGCCTCAGGTGTTCGGCGGAGGTCAAGACACACCCGACTCACCGTGTAAATACAAATTTCTCCCTATTGGCATATTAAGGATATGGCAAACAGCTGACTGATTTGCAGGTGTGTAAATTGTTGTGAGTTTATGCACTGTGTTGGGTTTGTTCTTTGAACAAGGTTCATTTTGTGCACCAGTAATAAAACATGGTAACACTTTAGTATGGGGAACATATTCACCATTAGTTAGTTGCTTATTAACATGCAAATTAGTCACATATTGGCTCTTAACTAGTCATTATTAAGCACTTATTAATACCTTATTCGGCATGGCCTTATTATAACCCTAACCCGCTCACCATTGGCCCTAACCCTCTAACCCTAACCAAAAAACTCAAAATTAAGTCTTAGTTACTTAGAATATGTTCCCCTCGTGTCCAAATAACTCTAAATTAAGTCTTTGTTACTTAGAATATGTTCCCCCTACTAAATTGTTACCAAAAACATATAACTTTGTCTTGAATTTGAAAAAAAATTTTATTTTTATTTTTCACTAAAGAAGGGTTCGGTGAATGCGCATATGAAACTGGTGGGGTTCGGTACCTCCAACAAGGTTAAGAACCACTGCCTTAGGGGTGATAGACAGCTGGGCAGCGCCTGAAGAGCTGCAGCCCTCCATCGTAGCCCCACTCCCTCCCCTCTGTTGCAAGTCTCAAGATGTATGTTGTAATATGCTTATTATATTTTTAATATGTAATATGCTTTGCTATGGAGGTTTTTTCCCACTCCAGACTTGGCCCCCTTAGGAGCCTAGTCTAGATTGTATTTTTTTACTCACCCTCCCCCAGCGTTGACCTTTTTCCCATCTTTTACGGGGCGCCTTATCAGCGTTCCTGTTCTGTAACCCTGTACACTGTTTGTTTGTCTAATCTTGAACGGGTTTGTGCTGAAAACAAAGTTTTGTTGTACTTGTGCAATGACAATAAAGACCTACCTACCTACCTACCTACCTACCTACCTACCTACCTACTGTAGTATCATCGCTTTACTTTGAAATAAAGACTTCCGGTGTCAGATTTTGAAAAACCATCTGTTTTGGTTTTTGTTTAATGGGATCTTCATTTTTCTTTTGAAAACCAAAAAAGAAACGCTTTGTTTTGAAATTTTTTTTGTATTTTAAAACGAAAAAACCTGTCGTTTGTAGTTTTTCAATATCCCTTTATGAAATTGAAATACCAAAAACATACACTGACCCAATCTAAATGCTCTTTTTCAAAAAAGCAAATTTGATGGAAATGTTTAGAGCATACTTGCCAACCTTGAGACCTCCGATTTCGGGAGGTGGGGGGAGGGGGTTGGGGGTGGGCGTGGTCGGGGTGGGACGGGGGCGTGGTTGGGGGCGTGGCTAAAAGGGGAGGAGTATATTTACAGCTAGAATTCACCAAGTCAAGTATTTCATATATATATACCGGTATATAAGAAATACTTGACGTTCAGTGAATTCTAGCTATATATATATATATATAATATATATATATATATGTATATATATATATTTATTTTATTATATATATATATATATATATATATATATAATAAAATAAATATATATATATATATATATATATAGCTAGAATTCACTGAACGTCAAGTATTTCTTATATATATATATATATATATATATATATATATATGAAATACTTGACTTGGTGAATTCTAGCTATATATATAAATACTTGAATTTCAGTGTTCATTTATTTACACATATACACACACATAACACTCATCTTCTCATTGTTGAGTTAAGGGTTGAATTGTCCATCCTTGTTCTATTCTCTGTCACTATTTTTCGAACCATGCTGCTCTGATTATGCATTGCTGTGTGGCACGCACAAAAGTGCTTTCATCAAATGCACTAGATGGCAGTATTGTCCTGTTTAAGAGTGTCACATCATTGCTGTTTACGCCAGACGAACTGCTTTACGGTATACAAAAATGTGACTGCTGTTGTTGTTAGCGGACTCAGGTCAGTCCGCCTGTATTTCGGGAGATTTTCGGGAGAAAATTTGTCCCGGGAGGTTTTCGGGAGAGGCGCTGAATTTCGGGAGTCTCCCGGAAAATCCGGGAGGGTTGGCAAGTATGGTTTAGGGACTGAAATTGAAGAATGTATCATTCTCAACGAGCATCAGCTGCTGCAGCCTGATAGCAGATCAAATGCTTATTTAATTTGTGTAGTTTTTTTTAGATTTTATGTTGATATTCTGTCTCTATATTACAACAAAGCCACCGTAAAATATATTGAGCAATGGTTAAACCTACAAAAGCAGCCGGGGATCAAATACTTATTTCCCCCACTATCACGTGGGCTCCAAGGTTAAGTAGAAAGCAGACAAGAAAGAAGCCACAGTTGATGGACGCAACATTACCTGAGGTTGGACGCAACATTACCTGAGGTTGGAGGGCTTTGTGATTGTGTGTTAGAAGCTGATGATAGTGTCTGCATGCACATGCCTTCATTCCTTGTGTGTCTTTCCACACGTGTTAGCCATTGTCGTACATAGTGATGTACCCCCATGGCTGTACATGCATGTGTTCTTTGCCGTAGGCTTCCCAAAGGAGCATGCCTTGGGCATTCTTGTTCCCTGTTGAGCCCACCAAAAAACACGGTACAGTATGAGATCTCTGAAATCTCAGACTAATACAAAGACGTAACACACACTCATGTAGCGCAACTTTGACTGCTGGCAGTGGTAAGTTGCTGTTTGGAGAGATTACAGAACTGTGAAACCCCTCTCCTGTTTGTTTCCCCTCTAAATCTCAATGTGATCCTGCTTAAGCAAACAGTTTACTTTTGAAATAGTCTTAAAGCCACAAAGAGCTGCAGGATAACTCCACAATTGTTACTTTCCCAGCTGACAAAACAATTTGCTAACAAAACTGGAGTGTTTTTAAAGTTATTACTGAGACCCTTCTAGAATTCGCAATGTAGTGACGGTGCCAATTCATGCAAATGTGACCAATTACGGGCTCGCAACTTTAGCCAAACCCTGCACAATCATCATTTTCGCCACTCAAATCAACTGTCTAATCAAAACGTTTGTTTGTTTCTTGTTCGGACAAAGCAGGAACAGCAACAATATACCAACTCTCGTATTACTCGTAGCCCAGACCCTCTTTCAATTCCCATCTACAACGCAAAGCATTTTGGGTACTAGTCTATATAGGAATTCAGCAACACATGCGTAAAACATACACAGAAAATATCTGCTACTGATCTGCAATTCACAACTTTGCGACTGCGCCATTTCACGCAAGGTTAACCAAATATGGCAAATATTGCGTGGCCTTGCCACTTTGTCCAATCCCCACAATTTCCTTGCAGATTTTGACCAATCATCATTTTCTCTAATCCAAATCAAACTACCTAGTCAAAGCATATTTTTGTTTCTTGTGTAGACAAAGCAGGAACAGCAATGTGTAATGATATCTCAACTATTTATTGATCAAATGGCACAACTCTCGTATTTACCCGTAGTTCCAACCCTCTTCTGGTTCCCGACTACAGCACTAAGACTTCTGGGTAATGTCGTAATGTTCCTTTTTTACATTGACAGAGATGTTAATGACATAATCTCTTATCCTCTCTTGTTTACCAACAAAAAACACCGCTACGGATCACGCTCAGCAATTTTGCATCTAAACCAAAGCGGGGGTAAACTACGTGCAATGTGTTAAAACATAAACAAAAGTTTAAAATGGACAATCTCTTTTCAAGCATAAAACAGAGAGAATGTCTGCGATTTGTGGAGGACAGAGCAGGCATTAAGGAAGCCTTTCTTTGTGTTTTTTACAATACAGTGTAGGGATGTAACAAAATTAAAATTTTATCTCATAGTTGTGATGAAAATTATCACGGTAAAAATGGCAATGATTGTTCTCACGGCATTGTCGAATGTGCTCAAAAAGTACTTCCTTTTATTAAAAATATATACTTTCTTGGCAGAACAAACAATAAATTATATAATATATAATATCTTATTTGTTCGTGCAGCAATGTGGTTATACAAGTTTAGTTTTGGATATGTTGTTTTATACAATGTTTTATTACTCTGTTGCAATAAAACGAATGATGCGTTAATATTTGTTTTCCAAACTTTGTGTGCATAATCCATCCATCCAAAAAGCTCTCGCAAAATCAGGCACTTTAGGCCGCAACAATCACACATAATGAACATTTAAATCCCGGAAGGACTGACTACTAACGCCTCACAAGCTTAAACATATTTGTACATATCCTGCAAACAGTTGTGTACTAGTACAAACCAACCAGATATTTTGGTATGGAGCCTTTGGTGTGCAGAAAGTGTATATGGTGTCTACTCGCTAAACAAATACCAGTCCTTGTAGGATTTTGCGACAATGTGATCGCACAATTTGAAGCAAATTCTTCCAATAGCCACAAATATTGCACGGCCTTGCAACTTTTCTTAATTCCAGCAACTTATTTGTGGCCAATCACTTTAATTTTCCCAAAGGAATTGGTCTCTGAGCGCACATCAACTCATCAAAACTCTTGTTTCTTGTGTAGACGAAGCAGAAACAGCAATGTGTAACACTATGTGTGTGTGTGTGTGTGTGTGTGTGTGTGTGTGTGTGTGTGTGTGTGTGTGTGTGTGTGTGTATATGTATGTATGTATGTATGTGTGTGTATATATATACATATATATATATATATATATATATATATATATATACATATATATGTATATATATATATGTATGTATATATGTATATATATGTATGTATATGTATGTATATATGTATGTATGTATGTATGTAATATATATGTGTGTGTATATATATATATATATATATATATATATATATATATATATATATATATATATATATATATATATATATATATATATATATATATATATATACACACACACACACACACACACACACACACACACACACACACACACACACACACACACACACAGTATATATAGTTGAAACGGCACAAATGCCACCCTCCCACAAAGCTCAGACCGACTTCCTGTTTTTGTCTACAGCGCTAATAAGCCTTCCAGGTAATGTAGTATATAAACATTTAGCAACACGCCGGTGTACTCACGTCCTAGTCTACATTAATTTATATGGTTATTTAACTTTTTGTTATCCAGGATAAGACAATTAATAACATATTTTTATTTGCAATGTTGACCTAGCATACATGACCAAGATGTTGATGTGTGAATCTGTCATTGTCTCTCATTTACCAACCTAAAAATGTGGCATTTATTTTTGTAATTATAATTAATTATCACTAATAATAGTTAATAATGAATTAAATCAGTACAGTAATTCGACAATGAGCTCTAAGTATGTGCTTTTACTGCCATTTGGTGTGTACTTTTAGTCTATGTGGTATAAAATGAGTAAAACATCAATTCAGTTTTTGTTCTCCAATTTTTGTCAAAATCATGTGCGTTTTAGGTTAGTTACAAGGAACACTTAAAACAATGGTAACAAATTAACAGAATCACACCAATTCAATGTTTTTGGAAAAAAAGGCATTGAAACATTGCAACTTTCTGACACAACTTTCTGACAAAGCTGTTGTGAATTCAGGCATTTAAAGGCCACAACAATTACAATAAAAGCCCACTAAATCATGTAGGGACTGTATAATACAGTCCTGTTTTAGCTTTAAAACCGAGATACGTACCCAAACGTGATTATGGCGTACTGTTACACCCTTACTTTACTCCCGACAGTGTTTAGTGTGCGATAATGACAGCGTAAGAAAGTTAATGATTGTCATGAAAAGCCATTTTTTGATTTACCCACAAATTTGTGGCTCGATGTTACTCACGCTCGTTAGTACCTGCTGTTTGTGTAATTCCTAATGGATAGCCGCACAGATGCACTCAGTCCTGCACCAAGACAACTGCAGCAGTCTCTTCCTTTAAGGAGTTAGTGGATCAAAAAGCTAATAAAATGAAGGCTGTCTGATTCCATCGGCAGAGTGCACAGCTACTAATGATTAAACAAAGCGCACATATGCTTTAAATGGCGTTTCTTGGCAATGAAAGTATGCGAGTGTGATATTGTACCGTAAGTAACTTAGTTTACTAGATGCTTACATCTTCAACCTAGCTTAATCAAATATGATCCCAAATACTTTCAACAAAGTGGGGTCAAAGTCATGTCCTTGGTTTGTTGCCTGACGCATGAAAGAATGTGTGTTAGAACCCACGCCGGATTATCTGTGCTGTGGGTATGGTTCGCACAGGTGGCTTCACATGTATTAATGGATAGTTCTTTGCTTTTTCTTTTGTTGATAGATGTCCTGTAATAAGGGAGAATCCCAACAGTCAAACAAAGACAATCCCTTTCAAGTAAGTAGTGATGATGGTGCCACTCTACGCCATTTTCTTTTGCCTTAAAACCCTCTTTTCCTCAAAGGTCTCTGTTTACTTGTCCTTTTGTCCGGATGTGATGCTATTTTACTGGTATTTAGTTTTAGATGTGCAGTGGTACTTTGGGTTACGAGTGCTTCAGTATATGAGTTTTTGGGGATAAGAGCTTTCTCTCAGCTAAATGTTATGCTTTAGATTGCAAGCAAAATTTGGGTTATAAGGCTCCCCACCACTAGTTGGCGTAGCGATTGTCGCAGATAACCCCATAAGAGCCGATCAAAATATCCGTTCTTAATCGCCAGTATTATCTAATAATTAGAGATCGATACAACTCCGTTTTTTTTAACCATGCGAACGAAGAAAGTGAGTGGGAAAGACACATCCACTACATAACGTGTAACTAGCTAACTTGGTGAAGCTGTTGGAGCCCGCCTGTTGGTACTCGTCTGCACTATACTGAAGAAGAATTAGTCGATAACGCCAGCCAAGGACATTACAATAATATCTAAACTGCGGACATTTATCAATGAAAATATGGAGAAGCTGCTGTTGGTGTGTTTTATAGAGAAGCAGCTGAAAGGAGACACGGTAAAAGTCCATTCTCCAAGGTAAATGGTGTACTATATAATTTAGAGATGTCCGATAATATCGGCCTGCCGATATTATCGGCCGATAAATGCTTTAAAATGTAATATCGGAAATTATCAGTATCGGTTTCAAATAGTAAAATTAATGACTTTTTAAAATGCCGCTGTACGGAGCGGTACGTATCCGGTAAAACACGGACGTAGGGCATACTTGCCAAACCTCCCGATTTTCCCGGGAGACTCCCGAATTTCAGTGCCCCACCCGAATTTCTCCCGATTTCCACCCGGACAACAATATTGGGGGCGTGCCTTAAAGGCACTGCCTTTAGCGTCCTCTACAACCTGTCGTCGCGTCCGCTTTTCCTCCATGCAAACAGCGTGCCGGCCCAGTCACATAATACATGCGGCTTTCACACACACACATAAGTGAATGCAAAGCATGCTTGATCAACAGCCATACAGGTCACACTGAGGGTGGCCGTATAAACAACTTTAACACTGTTACAAATATGCGCCACACTGTGATCCCACACCAAACAAGAATGACAAACACATTTCGGGAGAACAGCCGCACCGTAACACGACATAAACACAACAGAACAAATACCCAGAGCCCCTTGCAGCACTAACTCTTCCGGGACGCTACAATATACACCCCCGCTACCACCAAACCCCCGCACCCCCTGACCCCCGCCCACCTCAACCTCCCCCCAGGGAGAGCATGTCCCAAATTCCAAGCTGCTATTTTGAGGCATGTTAAAAAAAAAATGCACTTTGTGACTTCAATAATAAATATGGCAGTGCCATGTTGGCACTTTTTTCCATAACTGGAGTTGAAGTTGTTCTCTTATTTTGGAAAAACTTGTCTTTGATTGATTGATTGAAACTTGTATTAGTAGATTGCACAGTACAGTACATATTCCGTACAATTGACCACTAAATGGTAACACCCGCATAAGTTTTTCAACTTGTTTAAGTCGGGGTCCACGTTAATCAATTCATGGTAAAGTTACATTGTTTAATGCATCCAGCGGGGCTTCACAACAAAATTAGGCATAATAATGTGTTAATTCCATGACTGTATATATCGGTATCGGTTGATATCGGAATCGGTAATTAAGAGTTGGACAATATCGGAATATCGGATATCGGCAAAAAAGCCATTATCGGATATCTCTAATATTATTACATTACTTCATAAAGCTACTGTAGTTGTTATGTTAGTACTACATTCTATTGTAGGGATTTTGTTGGTTTTGCTTCCACAGTGCTCCCTGACTCGGCTACATTGTTAACATCCATGCTCCTGCCAGGTCTCGCCTTAAAGTTCTTCCAAGTGACGTAAAATGTTCCTCCAAAGTAGTTGTTGTAGTTACATTAGCCATAGCCCAGACGTCAAAATTCCGATATAAACAAAAGAGAGTCATATTGTACATCATCGAACCAGGAAGGGAAATCACAACAGATATCCCAAATGATGACGAGAGTGTCGGAGAAGAGAAAAGGGAATATTCAAGCAAATTGTACGACGAAGTGAGGAAGATCATAGCCGCACAATTAAGCAAAGTCACTTACTTTGCGCGGACCACGTCCAGTAGGGCCACAGAACCGTACGTGTGTGACGGTCGTTACATCGTCGACTGGGAATTAAAAAGTGCCTGCCTGCAAATTTATTTTTTATCTGAGTTTGATACATGTTGTATTATTTTCACAGCTATGTTATTTATTTTATGTAGAAATGATATTTTTCTATTTTACTTATGTTATGTAATTCTGTACTATTTAAACCGTTTTTTTTCTGTGCTATCTTGGTTAATAAAAGTACCACTGACTGTTTACAGCAGTGTTTTTCAACCTTTTTGAAGTTGAGGCACATTTTTTTAATTGAAAAAATGCGGAGGCACACCACGAGCAGAAAACATTAAAAAATGTAACTCAGTAGTCGATATTGACTGTAAAAAGTCATTCTGGCAAGTGTTTTATATGAATTCAAACCATAACCTCTTGTCTCAAACTACTGTCACGATCTGTCACATCACGCCGGGACTTATTTGGAGTTTTTTGGTGTTTTCCTGTGTGTAGTGCTTTACACTCCTATCTTAGAGTGGCTTTTCCTGTTTTGTTGGTATTTTCCTGTAGTAGTTTCATGTCTTCCTTTGAGCACCTGCTTTGTTTTAGCAATCAAGACTATTTCAGTTGTGCGGACGCTATCCTTCTTTGTGTGGACATTGTTGATTGTCATGTCATGTACGGATGTACTTTGTGGACGCTGTCTGCTCCACATGCTGTAAGTCTTTGCTGTCGTCCAGCATTCTGTTTTTCTTTACTTTGTAGCCAGTTCAGTTTTAGTTTTGTTTTCCATAACCTTCCCTAAGCTTCAATGCCTTTTCTTAGGGGCACTCACCTTTTGTTTATTTTTGGTTTAAGCATTAGATACAACGTTTACAAAACAATTATCTACCGGCTGCCACCTACTGATATGGAAGAGTATTAGACGAGCTCTAGACAGCATAGACACTCAACAACGGCACTTTATTTGCAGATTATAACTACTGGTTTACATAAAATATTTTAACCCAGTTAGGTGAAATTACATAATCTCCTACGGCACACCAGACGATATCTCACGGCACACTAAATATAGTGGTTGGAAAAACACTGGTTTACACTACAGTTGTCTTTCAGTTCAATTTCGGTGAATATCGCTCAAAAATGAATATCTTTATATGTATATATTTACCGAACAATATTTTGAGATATATATCGATTATCAAGTTTAAGTAAAAATATATCGATATATACTTTTTCGTCCATATTGCCCAGCCCTATGTCATACTACGGTATATATGGTAATATCACACAGCACTAGCTTTAACTATCTTTTTAACCAACGGCTGCCAGCTAAACTGCGTCTATATACATGTCTGTGTACAGCTTTGTAGAATCAGGAACATTTACCATCCATCCATTTTCTATCGCTTGTCCCTTTTGGGGTTGTGGGGGGTGCTGGAGCTTATCTCAGCTGCATTCGGGCAGAAGGCGGGGTACACCCTGGACAAATCGCCACCTTATCGCAGGGCCAACACAGACAGACAGACAACATTCACACTAGGGCCATAACATTGCATTGTATTGGAGTTTAGAATTATATGATTATTATTTGTATTATTTTTGCAGTCCAAATAAAATCAGTGATACAAGTGATGGCTTTCTAGAAGTAGTTATCTTTATTCAGCTTAACAAATGTCAAGCTGAATTTAAAAGCTATCCGGGAGGAACACAAAGTAAAGCCGCTGCTCCTCCACATCGAGAGGAGCCAGATGAGGTGGTTCGGGCATCTGGTCAGGATGCCACCCGGACGCCTCCCTAGGGAAGTGTTTCGGGCACCTCCGACCGGTAGGAGGCCACGGGGAAGACCCAGGACACGTTGGGAAGACTATGTCTCCCGGCTGGCCTGGGAATGCCTCGGGATCCCCCGGGAAGAGCTGGGGAGAGGGAAGTCTGGGCTTCCCTGCTTAGGCTGCTGCCCCCGCGACCCGACCTCGGATAAGCGGAAGAAGATGGATGGAATTTAAAAGCTTATGGCTAAATAAGAACCACTGAATACGCTTTATAATCCGAGATGGACTTTCAAAATAGTTGTTAGTTGCAGCTCCAGTGCTGAGTGATGTCACCAAATCAGATGATGGTTAACAAAACGGGAAGTTGAGTGAACATCTTCAAAAAATACAAGTTAAATACCGTAGTGCCTGGTCAGTAAGTGTTAACATACTTGGATATTTTTTAACAAGGACGTCGTGTTGATCATGACAGCTCGGTTACATCGCCAGAAACTAGGACGAAAGTGGAGGAACTTTGAGAACCTTTTTGATGTCTTTATACTATTTATATCCTCTTTGTTACATTTGAGCTCCATCCATCCATCCATCAATTTATCATCTTCCACTTATCCGAGGTCGGGTCGCGGGGGCAGCAGCCTAAGCAGGGAAGCCCAGACTTTCCTCTCCCCAGCCACTTCTTCCAGTACATTTGAGCTATTTAGAAAAAAATCCAAGGTAGAAAGAAGTCCTATGATTGTGTGTAACCCAGAAAGCGGCTTGTTGTGTTTCGGTATGTACCGTATTTTTCGGACTATAAGTCGCAGTTTTTTTCATAGTTTGGCCGGGGGTGCGACTTATACTCAGGAGCGACTTATGTGTGAAATTATTAACACATTACCGTAAAATATCAAATAATATTATTTAGCTCATTCACGTAAGAGACTAGACGTATAAGATTTCATCGGATTTAGCGGTTAGGAGTGACAGATTGTTTGGTAAACGTATAGCATGTTCTATATGTTATAGTTATTTGAATGACTCTTACTATAATATGTTACGTTAACATAGCAGGCACGTTCTCAGTTGGTTATTTATGCGTCATATAACGTACACTTATTCAGCCTGTTGTTCACTATTCTTTATTTATTTTAAATTGCCTTTCAAATGTCTATTCTTGGTGTTGGGTTTTATCAAATATATTGAAACAGTGTAGGTCTGACTTGGTAGGATATGTACAGCAAGTAGTGGACATAGAGAGAGATCAGAAGGCATAAGAAAAGTATCTACATTTGATTGTTTACATTTGATTATTAACAATCCGGGGAGGGTGTTAGTTTAGGGTTGAAGTTGCCTGGAGGTGTACTTTTATTGCGGTTTTGAAGGAGGATAGAGATGCCCTTTCTTTTATACCTGTTGGGAGCGCATTCCACATTGATGTGGCATAGAAAGAGAATGAGTTAAGACCTTTGTTAGATCGGAATCTGGTGTTGTGGTTATGGCGGTCATTTACGTTATGGAAGTAGTTTGACATGTACTTCGGTATCAGGGAGGTGTAGCGGATTTTATAGACGAGGCTCAGTGCAAGTTGTTTTACTCTGTCCTCCACCCTGAGCCAGCCCACTTTGGAGAAGTGGGTAGGAGTGAGGTGGGATCTGGGGTGGAGGTCTAGAAGTAATCTGACTAGCTTGTTCTGGGATGTTTGGAGTTTAGATTTGAGGGTTTTGGAGGTGCTTGTTAGTACTTAGTTGCTAAATCATTTCTTGTTGCTAAGTGATTTCTTGTAAGGGCATGCAAGCAAAATAAAGTTGCAGCCTCACACCTCCAACATTCCTGTTCCCTAAGCAAAGCCTTTACAAAATGAACCACCGCTGACCCCCCCCCCCCTTATTGAAAGAGAACCGAAGGTTGATCCACTGGCCTTGTCTGGTACAGATAAATCCTCTTTGCTTTAGAAGGGATGCCTTGAGCGCTAGTTACTAGTGACATTTTGTTTTCTTTTTGGTGTGAGCTACAGGACCACAGATACCTGACTTTGGACACGGCTGCCCTAAATGTAGTCATTTAAAGACTGGCCAGTGTTACTCAACGCTTAATGTATTGCAAGGGCCTAATCTGCGTCATTTGACTAAAATTGCCCAACGTCCCATTCAGAATCTCAGGTTCTGGTTCAGGTCGATAGATATGAGTTACTGGCACACAGTACCAGACAGATAAGGATTGAGGTTGCAATAGCAGCTGTCACCAGCTCACAGTGCCCCTATTGCAACACTACAAGGCTGGACAAGATTGACGTAACACTACACTACACTTACCACATCATATTTACTACTCTACACTTACTACACTACACTTACCACACTATATTTACTACACTAAACTTACCACATTACACTTACCATACTACATTTACCACACTACTCTCACTACACTTCACTTACCACACTATATTTGTCACACTATATTTACTACAATACACTTACTGTACTACACTTACCACACTATATTTACTACACTACACTTACTATACATACCACACTATATTTACTATACTACACTTACCACACTACGCTAGAGTTACTACACTACATTTACTACACTACACTCACTAGTCATTTGCATCTTTTCTTGTTTTGTATTTTACAAAATAAATATTTGTGTCGCATAGTGCCAGCACTCACTTTTCTGTCCAGGGGTGGATTACTTTGCAGTCCCACTTTATTTAATTTTTTAAAGTAGAGACTTAATCCAAAATGCCTGGGATTCTTTGTTTGGACACTGCATTTGTGGAATGATATGCAGTTAAACGGACTTCCTTGTTATGTTCCACATTTGTACAATATATACACAATATAAATGATGTGATATACAAAAAACGGGTCCCAATTTTGACTGACATTTTTGTCAAATACTCATGGAGAACTGTTGGTTAAAGTAGTTGTAAAAGTAGTATACTATTATTATCATAATTGTGTTGTTGTGTAGCATAAGAAAAGTATTTGATAATCATCATTACCACAAGAACCAAATAAATGATAAATGGGTTGTACTTGTATAGCGCTTTTCTACCTTCAAGGTACTCAAAGCGCTTTGACACTACTTCCACATATACCCATTCACACACTGATGGAGGGAGCTGCCATGCAAGGCGCTACCAGCACCCATCAGGAGCAAGGGTGAAGTGTCTTGCTCAGGACACAACGGACATGACGAGGTTGGTACTAGGTGGGGATTGAACCAGGGACCCTCGGGTTGCGCACGGCCACTCTGCCACTGCGCCACGCCGTCCCAACTAACCGTAACCAACTTAAAACTTTGCTGTCAGGAAAAGAATAATAAAAAGCTAAACTTTCCCCGATAGCCCGCCACATGAAAGTTTGTTTGTAATGCTTATCATTTTGGTTCAAACTGATTAGTCATGTTTGTGAAGCTTGACAGGACCCAGGAAATGCAACTCTTCGTACATACTGTTTGCAGAGGCACAAGTAGGTGGACACTATTAATATGTAACTTTATACTAGGGATGTCCCGATCCGATATTTGGATCGGATTGGCCGCCGATATTTGCAAAAAACTGCGTATCGGCAAGGCATGGGAAAATGCCGATCCAGATCCAGTTAAAAAAAATACTCCGCTCCGTGTTATCCAACGCACCTATTTAAATAGTACATTCCACTTTTCTGCTGCTCCCTATAATTTCCGTTCCGCATTTTCCAGCACACCTTCAACACATCCACAGGTCTGTGGATTCTAACGCAATTGCTTTTAGCTGCTGGCATTACACGACAGGCTTTTCTCACTCTTTTCTGTGTCTGTGCTTCTCACAGACAGCAAGCGCACCTTCTTACACACGTCACATACTGTCACGTCATACGTCACATAAGTATAAGCCCTCCCCGAGCAGAGAGGTAGCAGCATGGCTAACGTTAGCTGTGATGCTAGCGCAGCCGTGTGACCAACGTTCTCTCTAAGGTGCGCGCTTGTGCAATTGCGCACTGTTTAAACGTCCTCTGCGCATAGCAATTATATGCCACGCACAAAATCAAATAAAAAAATAAGCGCATAACAATTTTCGACACACCGACACGACAGAGAAAACAGTTTTCGTCATCATTGTTCAAATATTATAACGTCTGTTGAGACGCTTATCTCCGTTCGGTGCCACACGTCCACACCATCAAAATGCCGAGGCAAAAATTTCCAGATCAACACCGTATGAAAAAATTCGTGATTTTTTTTAGTTGTGATTTCCTTCTCTGCATGAAAGTTTAAAAGTAGCATATATTAATGCAATATGAAGAATAATGTTTTAATGTAGACATGCAAGCCTTAAAAGAAAATGTTGAAAATCAAGACTCTATTTCCTGCAAATGGATGCATTTCTACCCTATATTTTAACTTTAGATTTATTCTCATATCAAACTCTTTTGGCTGTCTTTTTGACACTTACATCCGGCGCCCCCCTCCACACTCTGGATTATAAATAATGTAAATAATTCAATGTGATTATCTTGTGTGATGACCGTATTATGATGATAGTATATATCTGATAGTATATATCTGTATCATGAATCAATTTAAGTCGACCCCGACTTAAACAAGTTGAAAAACTTATTCGGGTGTTACCATTTAGTGGTCAATTGTACGGAATATGTACTTCACTGTGCAACCTGCTAATAAAAGTCTCAATCAATCAATCAAAACACACAGAATCATCATACTGCTGTGATTATATGCATCAAGTTTTCATTCAAGGCTAAGGCAAAATATCGAGATATATATCGTGTATCGCAATATGGCCTTAAAATATCGCAATATTAGAAAAAGGCCATATCGCCCAGCCCTTGTTTCAATGATGCCATTTCTGTTTGTCATGTATAATTTTGTCTATTTTGTGTTTATCCTTGAATAAACAGGTCAGTTTCTTGTTACCAACCATTGTGTATTATTCAAACTCCCCTAATTCAGCTGGCTAGTTGTTATCAAGAGTACTAAAACCCTTTTCAACATGATTCTGACAACTAAGTAGGCTAAATAACTTTAAACTTTAATACATACTCGGATAGGCCATTATCAGTCAGTATCGGTATCGGTCAGTATCGGTATCAGATCGGAAGTGCAAAAACAATATCGGTATTGGATCGGAAGTGCAAAAACCTGGATAGGGACATCCCTACTTTATACATTTTGATATTGCTTGACACTTTCTATACTCCAAGATGATGATGCTGAGGGTATTATTGTGATCATCACTGCATGGAGTGTTGCATAATGGAGTAGAGCTTACTCTTAATTTATTTACTAAAGACATTAAATCATCTGCATGTTAGTGCTGTGCTACTGAGTATCTTTAAGCAAACAAGATAAATGATCAGCTGATATACAGTTTATAAAAGAAATGTCCCCAACAGGACCTAATCCACCACAAAGAAATGATTTCATTGGATGTTCTTGACAAACCCATTTATGGAAAAGCTATACAGGAGAACCTTTTTTGAAAGGGACAGACAACAATTTTTTCCCCAAATTTAATGGATATAGATGACTATTTTTTATGTTGGGACTCGCTCAAAATTTTTTTTAAGTTAAATAAATTAAATAGTGTTAATACACATATTGTACAACTCAAAATGTTTACTGGTCAATCTCAGGCAACGTTTTTTCATTTTTGTACTAGGTTGCTATGCTTTGCTTACAAATCATGTTTTTTGGTTGCAAATATTTTTTTTAGTTCCAAATACAGGTAGGAAAAATGATTCCCCCCGACGCATCTCGATCGGAACTTGGACTATTCTAAATCAAACAATCAACAAATGTCCTAATAGTGATTGTTTATGAATGTTAAAGTAATACAGACAGTTCTTTAATTCTCCCATGATGGCTTGAATTTATGAGTGTAACTGCTGACTACCTCTGCCGTCAACACATTTAGAAGAAGAATACCAATGATTAAGACTGCGTGAGACTGACCAATAAAAGGTCTATAACATACTGTATTGTTTCAGAGGAGGCCCCGCCCACATTATTGAAAAACTATTAGTAACCAAAAAAATGTATTTGCAACCAAAAAAAACATTTGTAACCAAAACATTATTTGCAACCAGAAAAGTTTTTTGCCACCAAAAGACAATTTGCAAAAAAAAAGTAGGCCCTGCCTTTTAGAAATTGAGTCCCAATGATTGGTAATTAAAACATTATTTTTAACCAAAAAACGATTTGTATCGCTCAGAACCTTTGTAACTAAAAAAAAAAAAAAAGATTAGCCAAAAAAAAAAGATTAGCAACAAAAAACCCCGATTTGTTACCAACAACAACAAAAAAATTTGCAAAAAAATTTTTTTTAATTTTTTTTTTTAAACTTTTTTTAATATTTCAAATATTTTTCATTTGTTTGCATATCTTTTTTGGTTTACGGATCCATTATTTTTTATTTCTTTGTTGTTCAGTTCCATAAAAATAAAAATGTCTCTAAGCCACATAACATTTATGCCACTAAGCAAGAAAAAATAGATAACATCAAAAAATAATTAAGGTAACAGGACTGTGCTGAGATTAAACACCCAGTCATATTTGAAAAGTGATGGAATATACAGAAAAATCGTTTCTGTTCTTCCCATGGCCAGCAGAAGATGTGAATGATACAACTTTCTGTGGACCATGTCACTTTTCAGAGGGAGTTAGGATAACGACTGAGAAACAATTTAGAAACACCATGAATGTGTGAATTTTATGGGTTTTTTTTATAGAATAGAAAACTAAAGTATAGCTGGGATAAGAAATATATACATATATATATATATATATATATATATATATATATATGTATGTGTGGGAAAAAAAAATCACAAGACTATTTCATCTCTACAGGCCTGTTTCATGAGGGGGGGTACCCTCAATCGTCAGGAGATTTTAATGGGAGCATTCGCATACCATGGTTTATATAGGGCACAGAGTGGGTGGGTGCAGGCTGGCCTAGGGGCATGGTGATTGGCTCATGTGTTGCCTAGGAGGTGTTTCCGTCTATGGCGGCATGTTGTTACAATTTCGCTGCGCTTGTTGAGGGATGACAGGTCTGGACGGTAAATAATAAATAGTTTCTCTTTCAAGCATAGGTTGCATCTTTTATTACCGCTATTGTAAGGTGTGCTGGATGCAAGAATTTGCCATGTTATTGAATATTCAACATTATTGTCTTTGAGGTCCCAAATGTGTTTGCTGAGTTCTGTGGTATTTCGCAGGTTTTTGTTCCTGAAAGAAGCCTTGTGATTGTTCCATCTGGTTTTGAATTCTCCCTCGGTTAATCCTACATATGTGTCGGATGTGTTAATGTCCTTGCGTATTTGTATTACCTTAGATTGGTAGACAACTGATGTTTGTAAGCACCCCCCGTTGAGGGGGGTGCTTACAAACATCAGTTGTCAAAACCAGATGGAACAATCACAAGGCACTATTTTTTTGCATAACCTTATTAAGACATATATATATATATATATATATATATATATATATATATATATATATATATATATATATATGTATGTATGTATATGTATAAATATATATATACAGTATGTGTGTGTATGTATGTGAATGATTGATGAATGAGTTAAATGAGTATATTTCATGGTAAAGTCCCATTTTAGAAAGAAGGAACAGTCAATAATGTGGTTTAAATTAATCTGGTAAAGAAAGCGGTAGAAAATGGATGGATGAACGTGCAAGACACTTTAAAAAAAACTAAAATTTGATTCTCTGGGGTGTAAATGGCACAAATTTGTAATTGTAACTGAAAGGTAACAAAAAATGTCTGGTTTATTTTCTTCTCGTTGCAATATAAGTATTGATGATGTCGGAAGGATCGTAAACAGGACGTCACAAAGCAGAGTCGTTCCTGGCAAGGCAGCTTCCTGCTGGTTGTTGCATGAACTGGAGGACATTCTCTGGCTGCTGGCCAAAGACTCCTGGGCCCTTTGTTCTTTCTCTGCTGCCGCTTAAACACTTAAAAGTCAGTATTTTCATTTCTAATATGCATCAATATTAAATATGAATATAATATTGGATGAAACAATACTGAGAATAAAAGTGTTTGTTTTAAAATGTGTTAACAAGAACCAAACTGTACTTATTGTCCCAGTTATTTTAATCTCAGTCTTTAGCACTTCAGTTATTATTCATGAAACGTCAGTGAAGAAGATTTTATAAGGGTGTACTAACACGAAACCAAACGTGGGCAAACTACGGCCTAGCTGGCTTTTTGCTCGAAGCTGGCAATCGAATTTGCAACGCTATTTTGAAATTACTATAAATCTACAACTACAAAAACAATATTTCCATTGATGGGACAGCGTATATAAGGTGGCAGAGCGGCCATCCTAAAACTGGAGAGTACTTTGGTTCGAACGTGTCCGATATCAGCAAAAACAAATATGTGATTATATGTATTTGCATGTAAAATGTGTGCTACTATGTTCGATACGAGCAGTCCTGCAGCGTGTTTATTTGTGCAAAGCTGGACAAGTGTCCTACAAAAAGCACACAAGGTTGGTCTTTTCTTGTACTTTCGTCAAGGTTTTTAGAAAAGGTAAACATGGTAGGCTAGAACCTACACAACAGCTAAGCACACAATAAATAGCACCCAAGTTTGACATTAATAATACGTGTCCTTAATTGAAGAATATTGCAGTCAAAACAGCACATTTGTCAATATAAAAAGTATCAAATAATTATAGTTACACATATAAAGTCTCCAAGGCAAAAGTCTAACAAATATGTCCGCATCATTCAACTTACTGCAACATGAGCTTAACTTTATGAATTACTGTGGCCACTAGGTTTTTCCCAAAAACTAATTACCAACCCATTTCAGTTTAAAGACAGCATAGTTCATTCCAAACAGTTTCTAATATATAGGATAACTCAAAGCAGAGTATAGTTTGTATTTTAAATATTAAATACTTTGTGCGTTTTACTTTTTTTTAGATAAAAAGCTGTAAAATTAAATTCAGTTTTTGAGGTGGGCTCTCATCATACAGTAGATTGTACTGTTAGCATTAGGGCTGTAGCTATCCCTAACCATGAGGCTAACATCCATCCGCAGTCTGCAGTGTTTTAGCAACTTCTAAATCAATAAACCTCGCCTCCATGGCATCAAATAAAGTAGGTTTCTTACAAGTATCATCATCCCTGCAGGAAGAGGAATAGCTAAACACGGTTTACTACACACCGTAGGAGGATACAATAGCTCACCGCTGGCGCTCCTCAATGTAAACAAATGGGTCGATCGACACAGACATTGACTGTAAGGATACCAAGTACAAGAGCTGTATCTCGTCGATACTACAATGATTACATCAATAATTTTTATTATCACAAAATCCTTTATCATTTTTTCATAATTTATAAAGTCTGGAAATATGTCCCTGGAGATAGGAGAATTTTATTATTACCAATGTATGATCCTGAAACTACTTGGTATTGGATTGATACCAAAATGTGTAGTATCATCACCTTAAACGGATGTAAAGTATCCAAACAACAAAGGAATGAGTCCTAATTACATTTGAACAGAAATCTTCAGATATTAACAGTAAATGAACAAGTTTAATAATCAATTTTCTACCGCTTTTCCCTCATAATTTTGACAAAACAAGAGAATGGGAAATTACACAATATGTTACTGCATACGTCAGCAGCCAAATTATGAGCCCTTGTTTGCTTACTTACTACTAAAATAGTAGTTGTCGAGATTGTTCACTATCTTATTTTATGACAAAAGTATTATTTTATTGCAAAAACAAACATACGTTTATTGTATCATAAGATGTTCTGTTAAAATAAAGCCAATAATATTTTTTTGTGGTCCCCTTAAATTTGAAAAGTATAAAAATACATTTTGGCACCGGTACCAAACTATTGGTATCGGGACAACCCTTGCAGAGACGTTCCATGGTGGCGCCTTTCAGCAGCCGTTACGCATCCAGTGGAAATCCTGTGTGACTTGGTGAATCATGCCGGACCCCCAATGGAGGGGAATTGAGTCATGAGTCAAACTAGTCTTCCAGTTTTCTGAACATTTGCTCTGCTTTTGCATTTGACAGCACAAGTGCTTTGTGCCGTGTGTGTTCTTCATACACTCCAAATGTTTTACCTGTTATGTAATATATATATATCTGTTTCAGGGGGCAGAGGCCATGGTGCTGGAGAGTGTGATGTTTGCCATTTTGGCGGAGAGGGAACTGGGACCGAAACTCTACGGTATTTTTCCACAGGGACGACTGGAGCAATATCTACCGGTGAGTTATGACATGTTACATGTCATTTTACAGGATGTAAATAGTTGGGTGAAGTGAAAATTACCACATCTGAACCTGCATCCAAATTGTGGACAAAGTCTCACTACTTTTTCCAAGTGAGATCATTGCATTGCTGTGTGAGTGACATTTTGGCAAAAATTACACATTCATACATCCGCTTAGTCAGTCATGCAACAATAGCTCATTGTTAGGAATATCTACATATGATATAGAAGGAAATTTTTGCTTGTATGTACCGTATTTTCCGGACCATAGGGCACACCGGATTATAAGGCGCACGACCAAAGAGCGGGTCTATTCAGGTCTATTTTCATACAAAAGGCGCACCGGATAGAAGGCGCATTAAAGGGGTCATATTATGATTTGTTTCTAAATGTAAAACACTTCCTTGTGGTCCACATAACATATAATGGTGGTTCTTTGGTCAAAATGTTGCATTGATTATGTTTTACAGATCATCTTCAAGTCGCTTTCTGACAGTCGCTTCAGGATGCGTCGTTTTGTGGGCGGTCTTATTTACGTGGCTCACCTTCGACAGTGTCTTTTCCCCGTCATCTTTGTTGTAGCGGTGTAGCGTGCAAGGACGGGGGTGGAAGAAGTGTCAAAAGATGGAGCTAACTGTTAATGACATTCAGAATGTACTTAAATTAACAACGGAGCAGCCTCTTCTCATCTGTGGCTTGCGAGTGCAACAACCGCTCCAGAAATGTGTCCTGTGAAAAACCGTCCGACCGGAACTCTTTGATAACTGAAGTTCCGTGGGTGAATAAAACAAATACCCAGAATCCCATGCAGCGCTAACTCTTCCGGGCTGCAATATACACCCCCGCTACCACCAAACCCCGCCCCCCCAAACCCCCTCCGTGCGTCGGTTGAGGTGGGCGGGGTTGGGGCGGCAGGGTTTGGTGGTAGCGGGGGTGTATATTGCAGCCCGGAAGAGTTAGGGCTGCACGGGATTCTGGGTATTTGTTTTGTTGTGTTTATGTTGTGTTACGGTGCGGCTGTTCTCCCGAAATGTGTTTGTCATTCTTGTTTGGTGTGGATTCACAGTGTGGCGCATATTTCTAACAGTGTCAAAGTTATTTATACGGGCACCCTCAGTGTAACCTGTATCGCTGTTGGTCAAGTATGCGTTGCATTCACATGTGTGTGCGTGCAGAAGCCACACATATTATGTGACTGGGCCAGCATTCGTTGGACTGGGTGAAAAGCGGACGTGACGATTTTCGGGTGGGGCACTGAAATTTGGGAGTCTCCCGGGAGGGTTGGCAAGTATGAGAATTAGCGGTGAATGCGGTGTTACCGCGGCACCGCCGCTGTATATAATCGGCGGGCCAGCTCTAGTGTTAATTTGATATCGCCTCAAGGGCCAAGTGGAATTACACGGCCAATTTTGGCCCGCAGGCCAGAGTTTGACACCCATGCTCTAAGGTGTACACCTAATATTAGCATGCTATTATGGTAGAGTTATCATGCTAGCTAATGACTAACATTATCAAGGAGCATTTTGACTTTGGAATGGTTGGAAATATGGATGTTTAAAAAATGTGTCCATTTATTTCAAATGTGTGAATGCTTTTCAGCATTGAGAGAGACTGACAAGTGTAACCGTGTTTATTTTAGCCACAATTAATATGAATTTAGGTAGTAACGTTGTGGCTGGTCAATGTATATGAAAGAAAGTGTATCATTTCACGCCTATAAATGAATCAAATGTGTTGACAGAGCCGTAAGCTGGACACCTGTGAGCTGAGTGATCCCAACATTTCAGCAGAGGTTGCAGAAAAAATGGCCAAGTTTCATGCAATGAGGATGCCGTTTAACAAGGAACCCACGTGGTTGTTTGGAACCATGGACAAGTAAGTCCTGTTCTTGTACCCACACTGGCTAACGTTGGTCACTGTAGCCCGACTTTGGTTTGGAAAGTAAAAGGTAGAAATATACCTTTATGACATTTGCATATTAGACATTAGATGTGCAACACTTAACACTAATTGTACCTTGCCAGTAACTGAGATACCCTTAAAAATGTTTATTTTTGACACTGTGATGCATCGAGATGTTACGACAGCTTGCTCTTCTCCCTACAAACCGTCTTGCTAGCTTTAAATTTAGGACAAATCATTCAGTTGTTTTCCTATTCTGCACTCTCATTTTGCAAATTGTCCAACACAGTACAACATAAGATAACCAATCAATATTGATCCCATGCCTTTATTTGTAAGCTTGGAGACAACCTGATAAATGTGTCGATGTCATCTTGCACTTCACTTGAGACCAACTAAGTTTGTCTAGCGGCTGTTTACAATGTTAACATTGCACAATTATTGTCATTGTGTACGGACAAAGTCCACTACCCTGCTCCAGTTTTCTCCCTGGAAAGTTCCAAAATGTGTGGTTTTTTTATGACGCCTTGCCAGGTTGCGCACTACAAATAGTATATTATGTGTTGCGGCATGACTGATGTTGGACTTTAAAAGGCCAAACAACTTTTCCAGCAAGCGAGAGATGAACTTTGATGCTCCTCTATCTGCATGAAATACTCTGACTATATTTACAGTAGGATTTAAAAAACTGTGCAATATGATACTATAACTAACACCAGTTAGGGGGAACACCTGATTCTTAATTGTTTTGATTAATTCACGACTTAATTAATTTTTTAAGCATTTATTTCATGAACATGTCTATCATTGCTCTATGAATTTATTTTATCAGTCGAACGCAGCCTTTAAACTCAGTGGGCGAATCCTAAAACATGTTTAGATACCTGGCACTTCCGCTGGTCTGTGGAACCTTTTTACCAGAGAAGCGGAGGAGTACTGAAAGTGCGGATTCAACTCAAGACTAGACTGACCATACGTCCTCTTTTCCCCGGACATGTCCTCTTTTGTGGGGCGGTCCGGGCTGTCCGGGCGGAGTTTCTTAAATGCCTCAAATGTCCGGCATTTTGAGTTAGGGTTGCGTGTATTTTCAATGTACGTCCAGGGTTAAGAAGTGGTTGAAAATAAAACAAATTGTGAAGGTGTGCTCACGCAGCAACATTCATGAGGGAGGGGCAGAGACAGAGAGAGCGAAAGATTGATTGATTGATTTATTGAAACTTTTATTAGTAGATTGCACAGTACAGTACATATTCCATACAATTGACCACTAAATGGTAACACCCAAATAACACCCAAAGGCCTACTGAAATGCGATTTTCTTATTTAAACGGGGATAGCAGGTCCATTCTATGTGTCATACTTGATCATTTCGCGATATTGCCATATTTTTGCTGAAAGGATTTAGTAAAGAACATCGACGATAAAGTTCGCAACTTTTGGTCGCTGATAAAAAAGCTTTGTCTGTACCGGAAGTAGCGTGACGTCACAGGTTGTGGAGCTCCTCACATCTGCACATTGTTTACAATCATGGCCACCAGCAGCGAGAGCGATTCGGACCGAGAAAGTGACGATTTCCCCATTAATTTAAGCGAGGATGAAAGATTTGTGGATGAGGAAAGTGAGAGTGAAGGACTAGAGGGCAGTGGGAGCGATTCAGATAGGGTAGATGCTGTGAGAGGCGGGTGGGACCTGATATTCAGCTGGGAATGACTAAAACATTAAATAAACACAAGACATATATATACTCTATTAGCCACAACACAACCAGGCTTATATTTGATATGCCACAAATGAATCCCGCATAACAAACACCTCCCCCCTCCCGTCCATATAACCCGCCAATATAAATCAAACACCCGCACAACACACTCAATCCCACAGCCCAAAGTACCGTTCACCTCCCCAAAGTTCATACAGCACATATATTTCCCCAAAGTCCCCAAAGTTACGTACGTGACATGCACATAGCGGCACGCACGTACGGGCAAGCGATCAAATGTTTGGAAGCCGCAGCTGCGTACTGTGTTACACATACAAATTAAAACAAAATGCTTATGGCAACATTCTGGTTGCGTACTCACGGTACCGCGTCTGTGTATCCAACTCAAAGTCCTCCTGGTAAGAGTCTCTGTTGTCCCAGTTCTCCACAGGCCAATGGTAAAGCTTGACTGTCATCTTTCGGGAATGTAAACAATGAAACACCGGCTACGTGTTTGTGTTGCTGCAGCCGGCCGTTAATATACCGCTTCCCACCTACAGCTTTCTTCTTTGCTGTCTCCATTGTTCATTAAACAAATTGCAAAAGATTCACCAACACAGATGTCCAGAATACCGTGGAATTTTGCGATGAAAACAGACGACTTAATAGCTGGCTACAATGGTGTCCCAAAATGTCCGCTACAATCCGTGACGTCACGCGCAAACTTCATCATACCGAAACGTTTTCAGCAGGATTTTTCGCGGGAAATTTAAAATTGCACTTTACTAATCTAACCTGGCCGTATTGGCATGTGTTGCAATGTTAAGATTTCATCATTGATGTATAAACTATCAGACTGCGTGGTCGGTAATAGTGGGTTACAGTAGGCCTTTAAGTCGAGGTCCACGTTAATCAATTCATGGTAAGACAGACAAGACATCCGGTTTGCTTGTTTTTTTTTATTGTATCGATTATCGCTTTCTGCCAGTGTTTTGTTTTGTTTATATTTGCCGGGTCAAATTTCCGTCCCCGTTTATTGCGTTTTTATTTTGATTCGCCAAAAGTTTTACCAATGACAACTACTGGGACGGCGTGGCGCAGTGGAAGAGTGGCCGTGCGTGACCCGAGGGTCCCTGGTTCAATCCCCACCTAGTACCAACCTCGTCATGTCCGTTGTGTCCTGAGCAAGACACTTCACCCTTGCTCCTGATGGGTGCTGGTTAGCGCCTTGCATGGCAGCTCCCTCCATCAGTGTGTGAATGTGTGTGTGAATGGGTAAATGTGGAAGTAGTGTCAAAGCGCTTTGAGTACCTTGAAGGTAGAAAAGCGCTATACAAGTACAACCCATTTATCATTTATCATTTATTTACTGCCTCAGTTTGCACTCGGAGAAGGTTACCCCGAGGGGCTGTCAAAATAAAGACTTCATGGTAAACACTAAGGTGAGTGTAAAGTAAACATTTTTAACTCCAGTAAATGAGTTATTTTAGTCTTTGTGAGTCCATGGAAACTTCACTTTTATCTCCCGCTGGATCCACATCGTTCGAGGATGGAGAAAGGTTAGCTGTCAGCTTCAAGCTAACCAGCCCCCAAAAACATACTTTGCAGGTCAAAAAACGGGGCAATAGTTTAACCTTTTGAAGTGTTAATTTGCGAGGAGTGTTCAAAAGGAGTCTGTTGGAGAAGTGGCTGACAAGTTAGCATCGCTGACAGTGACGTCATCACCGTCATTGTTTACTGAAGCAGAGATGCTGACTGTGCGTTATGATAAATGCGCATGCGTAGCCAGGCTCTGCTATTTATGGATAGATTTATCAGATTTAATTTTTTATTATATCTATAGCAGGGGTGTCAAAAGTGTGCTCCGGAGGCCATTTGCGGCCCACAGCTAATGTTTAAGGGCCCACGGCACATTCTAAAAATACTATTAAAATAAACAAAAACATAACAAAAGTGAAATAAAAAAGCTTAAAGGGGAAATGTAATTTAGAAAAAGTTGCAATGACTAATAAAACAAAGCTGTTTTTTTTTCTTTCAAACTGCTCAAAACATAATATTGAATCAAAATCAATGTTATTATGAATTTTATTGACCTGTTCACTTTGAAAAATATTTTTGGTGGAAGATTTTGCATATTTTGTATGTTTGCCATTAAAAACATAGTTTTGTTTGACAAAAAAGGGCAGAAAACCAACAAATAAAAAAACAACATAAAAAAACAAAAACATTTTGAAATGAGGGATAGATCTGAAGTTGATGTAGACTCCAGAGATTTAAGCGTTAAATATAAAATGTATGTATGCCCTGGCACACCATTATCATCATTTCATGACTGAAGCAAAACACTTTTTACACTTTTATACTGAAATAAATACACCTATAACTTATTAAATAAAAACATAGAAAAAACTACCAGCAGCGGTAAAGTTTAGATCCATGAAGGAAAGAAAAGTGAATGAATGTTTATAACTGAATAAACATTCATCATTATATTGATTTATAACCTATAGATTATTGCTTTCAGAGATGCATATATGTATTTGTATACATATAAATAAATAAATATATATATTTATTTATATATAAATACATACAAATGTATTTATATGTATACAAATGTATTTTCTTTTTTTATTATTTTTTTTAATGAATTAAGTAACGTTTATGACAACCTTTTTCTAAAACACAATATAGAATGTGAGATATAACAAGATAATGCATACGTTTATCATTTCTTTTCAAAACGCTTACAAAAAAGTGGGACCCCAAAAATTTACTGTGGGACCCCATTTTTATGACTTGATGGGGTCCCTGGGACCCCATTTTGAAAATTCCTAGCGCCAACACTGCTGTCAACAGAGGAGAAAATATGCTTTATTTAATTAAAAATATTATAATAAAGCAAGTTCGAAAATCATTGGCAAATGTTCACCTAGTCCCGGCTTTGGCGTGCTGCCCGCCTTGGCACGCATATATGTGTCCTCTTTTTGGGATTTCAGAATATGGTCAGCCTACTCAAGACAACAATAAAAAATAAATGCCTCTACTTTAATTGCCACATGTTCTGGATCAGCAAGTCTTGCTTCCATATACTCCACAAGTCTAAAATATATATCACCAACTCTCCAAAAAGTACAAGTACATCATGCTGAGCCGTCATGTCTTCAAAAAGTTCCAAAGCAATCAGACTAGATTCCTGTTCGCCCCGCCCAATGACTTTGATAGCGGAGTTTGACAGATAAAATACATTCATGAAGCGCTGACACACATTTATAAAATGAATAATTAAATCATGAAATAATACATTAAAACATGAAGGGCCAGGGGAAGGAGCAGGAATGGAACCCAAGTCCATGGCGGTACGATTGTCTAGTTTTGAGTATGTCTTTAGAAATGTCAAAAGCACCTTCTTATTAGGTTGCAGTCGATACTGCACGACCATATTGGAGACTTCATTATCATAATTGGCATTTGCAATGATAATCATCCTCGGACACCCTCGGTTGGTATCAGCATTGCTATACCAGAAAGGTATAGCAATGGGCTGTTCGATCTCTCCAATTCTTTTCACGGCAGCTTTCAAAGTTCGGGGTGACCGGTGCAATGGATGCCGAGTGGATACGGTTAATAATGTGAGGGCGATCTTTGGAAATTTCGGTATCCATAGTCCCAGCCTGTAGCACATCATTTCTGGCTGTAAAACCGCACTAACACAAGGCCAATATAGCTGGCTCCATGACCGAGTCCTGCAAAAGCCCCTTGAGATTACAACAACTTCTCTACAACCAGATATTGTGCCCTGGTCCTCTGTCACAAAGTTTGTCATCTTGGCTGAACCGTGGGAAGAGAGAAATAAGGCTGCTTTTGAGAGGAAGAGGGAGAAATGTGCAGATCTTTCAGCTGCCTGCAAATAATCTAGTTGAAGTTCTCACACCTACCTCGTGGAAGTCTGGTGTAGAGGCTACACTGGAAACTCTACCCAGCGGTCCCCGAAGACTTTGGGCTTAAGATGGCCTAAACCAAGAAAATCCCTGAAATACCTTGCAGAAGAAACCGAACAAGGAAGCTTCTGGCTATGGCTCCGGCAGAACAACAAGGATTGGGGGAGGGAAAGGTCCTAGTAGTGGCTGCAGGGAGTGGCACCATGAATTGATTAACGTGGACCTCGACTTAAACAAGTTGAAAAACGTATTCGGGTCTTACCATTTAGTGGTCAATTGTACGGAATATGTACTGTACTGTGCAATCTACTAATAAAAGTTTCTATCAATCAATCAATCAAGGGAGACGTCCCTGCCACTGCTCCACAACCAGAGTTGTTCTAGTATTAAAGGGCGAAGGGTGAAATGTGACTCCCGACTAACTATCCTGCAGCTGGCCCAATGGCACTGGCGGAAGTGCGACAGGCAGAAACGCTTAGCAGTTGGTTCCACCTGTGCTCACAACAAATAATTTATGTTACGTCTTTCAAGAGTTACCTACAAATATTCACATATGTTTTAATATGCCCTTTTTAGAGCTTTTTGGTGTTTCTTTGACATGTGTACTGACCGCAAAACACCAGCTGTTTGATAGTAACATGTGTCTTTGTAGTTTTCATTAAGAAATTTGGAGGTGCTGAAATCGCCATGTAAAATTTTAATTATCAAGCAAGCGCATTTTGAAAATTGCAGTGCTACTTTTGAACACTTTCTATAAGGCATGCTTGCTTTGTTGGCATATAAATGTACAACATTAACTAGAGGTAGTACACTATCAATACGCCTGTTTGTCCGCCAAGTATTTCAGTCGGTGCTGGGTCTTGTGCAACAAAGGTATGGAAATATGGTACTGACAGATTTTACATGAATCAGTACTCAACCGTATTGACAGTATACAGTTGGAACTTCTAAAAGTAAATATTCGGTACCCATCCCTATGTGTGATTACACATACATACATACGTACATGTGATTATCGAAGCCAGTATTTGGCATTTTGCATATATTGGTATCAGCCTCTTGTTATCGGTATTGGTTGTTCAACTCCAACTGAACTACATCAGCAGACACAACATATACATATATGATACCAGTATTTTTAATATAATAAAAAAATAGTAAAGGATATACTGTAGTGATAACCACTGCTCAAGCCCAAGCCCATTCGTCCTGCATGAGAAATGTTGCCTTTTTTACTGTGCTTACGTGTTCTCTCAACGACCCCAATAAAGTTAAAGTTAAAGTACCAATGATTGTCACACACACACTAGGTGTGGTGAAATTTGTCATCTGCATTTGACCCATCCCCTTGATCACCCCCTGGGAGGTGAGGGGAGCAGTAGGCAGCAGCGGTGCCACGCCCGGGAATCATTTTGGTGATTTAACCCCCAATTCCAACCCTTGATGCTGAGTGCCAAGCAGGGAGGTAATGTGTAACATTTAAATAAATGTTCAAAATATTTCAGAGTTCCTCACGAGGAAACCTTACAATGTATTAAATATATAAACATTTTATAAAACTTGAGTAAATGGCGAGTTATTGTGATGTAGAGAAATCCCATAATTTTACCAGATTTTCCATATTTTAAAATGCAAATAGTGATGCTCCTCTGATCTTCAGCATTAGACATGCGTAATCAACGTGTTTGTGAAATCCCTTGATGTTGTCTGGTGCTAAATTAACCACAACATTAGCGCCACATTAAACATGTCGCTGCTGCTCGACGTTTTCTAAAAAATAAAGTTAAAAAAAAACATGTCTAGCTGTTTAACTAACTGCAAATGAAAATGGGCTCCAAATATTGGTTATCGTCCTCTTTGAATACTAACAATTGGTATCGTTTCGGCCCTGGAAAAACATTGGTCAATCTCTAACGTGTACTGACTGTGTACATGATTTCATAAGGTGCTCAGACAATACTTCTGTGTTTACCATCAGGTATTTAGGCCAAGTCATGAGACTCAACTTCACTCGAGAGTCTCAACTGCGTCGCTTCAACCGCTTGCTGAGCTACAACCTGCTTCATGAGATGGATTGGCTGAAGTATGTTCTTATACAAACTGTTCCAACCATGGAGTTATGTAAGAAAACATACCTGTGTCTGTTTCAGTGAAGCTTAAGAAAAGGAGCTGATGAGAGAAACATGAAGAGAGTCATGATGTTAATTAACTGATGAGAATATTAATTTGCAATTACTGAACCAGTGCTAGTGTATAGTGTCGTGTTTTACACTGATTTTCAGTAACCCTGCTACACATTGTATACGAAAATAACTTGAAACATGTCTTATAAACTCTTCTTTTGTTCAGGGCTCTGCTGGAGTCCACCAATTCTCCTGTGGTGTTCTGCCACAATGACTGCCAAGAAGGTAAACACATGTGCAAACTAATTCATGTCTATTTTCTCAAGTGACTCCAATTGAACTAATTTGTTGTTGTCAGGAAACATCTTGCTGCTAAACTGCCGTCCTGAATCAGACAAACAGAAGCTGATGCTAATTGACTTTGAGTACAGCAGCTATAACTATAGGTATGTTTTGCACGCTCCCACCACACCAGTTAGTTCGTTGTTGTTGGGAAAACATTCATGTAACGTGTATAATTAGTAATACGTATTGTATTGCTCTTATTTCTCTGCTTATTAGGCAGTGCAGCATTTATATCTCCAACATTGCTTTGAATCTAATGCTGGAAAACATAGAAAATTAAAAAAATAAACGTACAAATGCATCACTGCGTGAAAACAATTTGTGGGTTATACTTGTATAGCGCTTTTCTACCTTCAAGGTACTCAAAGCGCATTGACACTATTTCCACATTCACCCATTCACACACACATTCACACACTGATGGCGGGAGCTGCCATGCAAGGCGCTAACCACGACCCATCAGGAGCAAGGGTGAAGTGTCTTGCTCAAGGACACAACAAATGTGATGAATTGGTAGAAGGTGGGGATTGAACCAGGAACCCTCAGGTTGCTGGCACGGCCACTCTCCAAACTGCGCCATTCCGTCCCCCAATTTAATATATAATTTACACCTACATGTAGTGCAGTTAACAAAGAGGGAGCTACCAGAAGGTCCTTCCTCACCAAGTAGTAATTATGGGTAAACATATAAACAAATAACTGCACTGATTCTTTGTTGGTGCTTCATAATGGTGTTATTTACTGGATTAAAAAAGTCACTACATTAGACCTGCAAACACTAACACTCGACTAGTGTAAGCTCACAGATTCGCACGTCTCCTCTTTTGGCACCATTACAAGAATCGGTCCTGGGCCCCCTTTTCGCGCATTGAATGACTGTAATAAGATAGCAGTTTATTAACATAAATGACACAATGCACAATGCAAACCAAATCCAAATGCTCAAATTAATCAAAAATCAAACCCACATAATTGGTGTGTGTGTGTCATTAAAGGCCTACTGAAATGCGATTTTCTTATTCAAACGGGGATAGCAGGTCCATTCTATGTGTCATACTTGATCATTTCGCGATATTGCCATATTTTTGCTGAAAGGATTTAGTAGAGAACATTGACAATAAAGTTCGCAACTTTTGGTCGCTGATAAAAAAGCCTTGCCCTGTACCGGAAGTAGCAGACGAGTAGTGTGACGTCACAGGTTGTGGAGCTCCTCACATCTGCACATTGTTTACAATCATGGCAACCAGCAGCGAGAGCGATTCGGACCGAGAAAGCGACGATTTCCCCATTAAATTGAGCGAGGATGAAAGATTTGTGGATGAGGAAAGTGAGAGTGAAGGACTAGAGGGCAGTGGGAGCGATTCAGATAGGGTAGATGCTGTGAGAGGCGGGTGGGACCTGATATTCAGCTGGGAATGACTAAACCAGTAAATAAACACAATACATATTTATACTATATTAGCCACAACACAACCAGGCTTATAATTTAATATGCCACAAATTAATCCCGCATAACAAACACCTTCCCCCCTCCCGTCCATATAACCCGCCAATACAACTCAAACACCTGCACAACACACTCAATCCCACAGCCCAAAGTACCGTTCACCTCCCCAAAGTTCATACAGCACATATATTTCCCCAAAGTCCCCAAAGTTACGTACGTGACATGCACATAGCGGCACGCACGTACGGGCAAGCGATCAAATGTTTGGAAGCCGCAGCTGCATGTGTACTCACAGTACCGTGTCTGCGTATCCAACTCAAAGTCCTCCTGGTAAGAGTCTCTGTTGTCCCAGTTCTCCACAGGCCAATGGTAAAGCTTGACTGTCATCTTTCGGGAATGTAAACAATGAAACACCGGCCGTGTTTGTGTTGCTGCAGCCGCCCGCAATACACCGCTTCCCACCTACAGCTTTCTTCTTTGCTGTCTCCATTGTTCATTGAACAAATTGCAAAAGATTCACCAACACAAATGTCCAGAATACTGTGGAATTTTGCGATGAAAACAGACGACTTAATAGCTGGCCACCATGCTGTCCCAAAATGTCTTCCACAATCCGTGACGTCACGCGCTGACGTCATCATACTGAGACGTTTTCAGCAGGATATTTCGCGCAAAATTTAAAATTGCACTTCAGTAAGCTAACCCGGCCGTATTGGCATGTGTTGCAATGTTAAGATTTCATCATTGATATATAAACTATCAGACTGCGTGGTCGGTAGTAGTGGGTTTCAGTAGGCCTTTAAGAGGTTATGAATACAAGTAGTTGATGAAGTTGCTGCCTTTCCCAATAAAGATAATTAAAAAGGCTGGAAATGATCCACAAAGTAAGCGTTCCTCAAGCTGTGAAGTGAATTGTATTTATATAGCGCTTTTCTCTAGAGACTCAAAGCTACATTTAAACCAGTGTGGGTGGAACTGGGAGCAGGTGGGTAAAGTGTCTTGCCCAAGGACACAACGGCAGTGATTAGGATGGCGGAAGTGGGTATCGAACCTGAAACCCTCAAGTTGCTGGTACGGCCGCTCGACCAACTGAGCCACGCCGCCTCAAGCTCACCCGCCAGCTTGTGTCCTCACGGGCGCTAACCGGACAGTGCAACATTAAACACACAGATATAACCTCGACTCTCCAGCAGCAAGAATGTAGATTGATAAGGCAAAGGAGAAGGAACAGCAGCTGGCTGCTAGCCTGGATAAAATCGATACATCCTCCCAGCGATCGTAACTCAAACGCCACACTTGTTATGTAAGCACAGATTTGGCGACGCAGCGAGACCAAACAGACTTTTCAAATATAAAGATCTGTGCTGCGTGCTTGCATAATAAGGAGGAGGCAACCGTCTTGTCCTTGAGTGGACAAAAACAATATTGTTGGGAACGGCACACTATCTCAAACTGCTCTTTATCCCACACAAAGCTTTCCTTTTCTCCCACACTGCCTTGCCTTACACCCGCATAGAGGCCCCTTAAAAGGCCATGCTACATACATACAGTATTTTAATGTACAATATATACACACAGTCATACAGCAAAACTTCCTCTACGTGTTAGCCAGGATTGCTTAGCCCTAAACTGTTAATGTAATAAAATAATAATGTGTTGATGAAATAATTTAAAAAAGATATCATAAATAATATAATTGCAAAAAATGTCTCCTGTCGAATAAGTTCACGTGGTATACAAAAGGTTGGTAGAGTAGCCAAAAATTGTACCCAATGGTAGCGTTCATTTAGAATAATACAGATTAAGTAAAAGTAAAATGTAGTCATCCAAATAAAAGTAAGTATTCAGTAAAAAAAAAAATACTCATGTATTGAATAACTTGTGAGTAACTCCTGATTTATTTGATAGCAATTTTTAATAGGATATTTACACTTTGACTGATTGATTGATTGATTGAAACTTTTATTAGTAGATTGCACAGTACAGTACATATTCCGTACTATTGACCACTAAATGGTAACACCCGAATACGTTTTTCAACTTGTTTAAGTCGGGGTCCACGTTAATCAATTCACTACAACCGTAAATTGTGTGTGCGTGTGTGTGCGCGTGCGTCAAGAGAGAGACACTACTACAGCATGTACCACAAAAGATTCATGTTTTACTTTCACTTGTGACGTTATAACAGGGCTGATGTTAGATGTGTCCCCTAGAGGGGTGGGGGAGGTTACCCACATATGCGGTCCTCTCCAAGGTTTCTCATAGTCATTCACATCGACGTCCCACTGGGGTGAGTTTTTCCTTGCCCTTATGTGGGCTCGGTACCGAGGATGTCGTTGTGGCTTGTACAGCCCTTTGAGACACTTGTGATTTAGGGCTATATAAATAAACATTGATTGATTGATGATTGAGATGTTAAAAAACATGTATAACTTACCGCAACATGTTTTTTCTAGATTAAAGTGGAATTCTTGAAAGCTAAAATGTGAACATTTCTACTGACACATATGACAGTGCATGATGTAAATGTTATTGTTCATAGTTTGTAAGTAATTATTGAACAATTATGCTGCCTCGTCTGACGCTGTTACTTTTTATAGTGTGTGGTTTGAGCGTGGTCATGTGACTGCCAGACTCCATTTGATTAGTGAAATGGAGTCAAACGTCACCAGTGCTTAAGTTGAACTGGTGAAACAGAGTCATGTGACAGTGCCCGCTGGAAGAAGTCTCTCTAAGAGCCAAATGAATACATCTCTGAAAGCAATAATCAATAGGTTATAAATCAATATAATGATGATATGTTCTCATTCATCCAGGTCATTGTCATTTCAGGTCATTCAATCAATCGCAACTGGACTGTTTGGTTTGTCTTAGAAGACGTTTCGCCTCTCATACGAGCAGGCTTCATCAGTTTGTGCTCATAGACTTACATTGGTCAGATCTAGTCTAGCGGCTGGTGCCAAAACCCCAAATATTTCTACTCCAAAACCAGGAGGGACGTCACGTGCCGGCGTCATCATACCGAGACGTTTTCAGCAGGATATTTTGCGCGAAATTTAAAATTGCACTTAAGTAAGCTAACCCGGCCGTATTGGCATGTGTTGCAATGTTAAGATTTCATCATTCATATATAAACTATCAGACTGTGTGGTCGGTAGTAGTGGGTTTCAGTAGGCCTTTAAACTCAGGTGCGCACACGTTGACTGTGTGTATCTGATATCCAAGTATCAATACTAACACTTCCTGGCAGCTGGAACCACAGCTGTGTTTATTATTTCAATGTAGGAACCACAAGGCGTCGGTGCAGGGCGCCCTGCAAAAAAGATGAAAAACAAGATCTTATGTCCTCTTCCAGTGGAGGAAAGTGCATCAAAACATGAACGTGCATGAGAAGACCTTAGACATGATGCAGTATTGAGCATGTAGCATGCATTCCGTGTTCATTTTGACAGCTGTGTTTAATTTAGTTTGTTATAGTCTTTTGATAAAAATCTATTTCAGTTTTAGTCATCTAAATTAATTTAGTTTTAGTCCAGTTTTAGTCAACGAAATTCCTTAAAATTTTAGTCGACTAAAATTACAGTAAATCTTGTCGACTAAAATATAAAGTATAGCGGACAACCGTCTTTGAGTTGTCTTGAAAGCACTTTTATTAATTATTATTACAGATAATCTCAAAAACTACATTCACAACAAGACCTGCACTCCATGAATACATTTCACACTAACCTTACTATGTGTTATAGTTTTAGCTGAAATGTAGCCCTTTTTTGTTTAAAATGTTGAATATTACATGACTAAAATGGTCACATGAAGAAAGAAACTAGTTTCAGGCAAGCTCACCTATGTGGACAACAAAAGTAGTGATAGAGTAAGCAGTCTTGCTCCTTCTCTACTGTCTTTAATAGTAACAGTAATTCAGTACACTTAGAGTCATTTGGAAATATTAGTTAAGGCCTACTGCAATATATACAAATTACCTTCGTTTTATCTAAAATCCCGCCGGCGTTCATTTAAAGTGACATTTGTCACAGGGTTTCCTCACTCATCTTTGCACTAGGGCTGCAACTAACGATTAATTTGATAATCGATTAATCTGTCGATTATTACTTCGATTAATCGATTAATAATCGGATAAAAGAGACAAACTACATTTCTATCCTGTCCAGTATTTTATTGGAAAAAAACCAGCACACTGGCACCATACTTATTTTGATTATTGTTTCTCAGCTGTTTGTACATGTTGCAGTTTATAGATAAAGGTTTATTCAAAAAATAATTAAATAAATAAATATTATTTAAAAGAAAAAAAAATTGCCTCTGCGCATAGCATAGATCCAACAAATCGATGACTAAATTAATCGCCAACTATTTTTATAATCGATTTTAATCGATTTAATCGATTAGTTGTTGCAGCCCTACTTTGCACATAACTCACTGCCTTTCAGGTAACCATCTACCGTTTGATAGAGGAGCATGTGTGCTCTAAATAAACTGCAAGATGAATTTCCCTTTATACATGATTAATACAAAATTTCTTGTGATTAATCACATGTGTTAACTTGTTAAAATTCATAGCCCTTGTTCACGTATAGTTTGGTCATTTTGAATATGCCAGCATCAGTCTTACTGAGATGTGGCATATCCTGAATGTGTCTATTAACATTATTATTGCCTCCTTTCGACATGTATAGTTTTTGGAGGGTGCATAATATATGTTGGGCAAGTTTGAGGAATTATGTTACCATATTGATAAATCCAATAACATAATAAAATAGCTATAGTAACCAATACAAATCAGGCAAGATTGCTGTGCTGTAGGTGGGTTAGGGTGAGAAATATTACCATATTTATACATCCAACAACACAATAGAACATAAATGGCTGATTAGTGTGACAAAAGCTAGTCAGAACTTCAAATAACAAATGTTCTATGATTGTTTACATTCAGGTCAACCATCTTTGAAAACCAACTCTCTAACTTTTTAAGTGAGCATTCCGAACTTGTGGGGTACTATGAACTCATAAATTCCAACTGTACTGTTCACATTGACAGAAACATAATCAGATTCATGTCATATATGGGCATAAACAATCAGAATTGTCCTGCAGTGTGAACATAACCCGAGCTAATTAGTGTAATATCTAACATACTTCATTGATACTGAGTTTATTTTTACAATATGCAAAAAATCAAGGGCACTTTGAACAACCTGTTTTCCAGAGGGTATTGGAATTATCAGCATCAGACATATTTGATGGCTTTACTGTATCATTCATCTTATCAAAATGTTTGTTTTCATCTTTCACAGAGGATTTGATCTTGGCAACCATTTCTGTGAATGGATGTATGACTACAACTGTGACCACTTTCCGTTTTTCAAAGTCAATGTCCAGGCATATCCTTCCAAGGCTCAACAGGTGTGTAAAGTGCTGACGACAAAAGTTTTTTGTCTTCCAAAAAATTGAACATTTGCATGTCTGCACAGCTCCACTTTATTGAAAACTACCTGCGTGCGTCTGATGGAGACTATGACAACCTGAGTCAAGCCGACCAAATGAAGATGAAGGAAGAACTATACGTGGAGGTCAACAGGTAAGCAAAGCCAGATTTGCTGTAAGGCAATGCATTTAAAAGATCAACAACACATCTTTGTGTGTTTTGGTTTGGATCATAGGTTCTCTCTCGCATCCCATTTCTTTTGGGGCCTGTGGTCTATCATTCAGGCCCGCCTCTCCACCATCAAGTTCGGATATCTGGTAAGTGCTAACTGTGCAACTTTCAAATATACCCTAATTCCACTTGTGTACGTGACAGTTCTGTTCTAATGACATCTTAAACTTGTATCTTCATTACAAAAAAATTGGGTGTGAACGCTGAAAAGCCAAAACTGGAATGTTAACGATTGGCGCGCTAGCCTGACAGCATTGGGGGTGACTCTTAGGTGCATAACTTGCGAAATGAGCTACAAAAGCCAGCATCATGCTACCGTCAAATATATTTAAAGTACAACATTTTTTAAATTAATACTGTATGCCTTTAAAATTAGCAGCGAAAACTAGCATGCTAATGTTAGCGTTACAGTAAACATGCGTGATGTTCCAAAATATATTACGCCTCATGCGAATTTTAGCATGCTAACGATAAGAATGTGTGAAGTACCAAAATATATGACTCATGTGTATACCTGCAAAACTTGCCAAAAATAAACTGGCATGCTAAAGTTAGCATGGTAACAGTTAACGTGTCCCAAAACCAAAATATAAAGTTCAAGTTAAAGTACCACTGATAGTCTCACACACATTAGGTGTAGTGAAATTACCCTCGGCATTTGACCCACCCTTAGGACTTTGGTAAGGTAACCTGCCAAAATAGCAAATAAAGTTATTATGCTCGTGTTAGCATGTTAAAATGCTAGCATGCTAGCAATTTCCTAACATAAGCAAAAAACATATTGACTTCGGAACTGATGAATGTCGAAGTAGTATCACTTTTTATTTGACAATAACTGTTACGGAACGGTAAGAAATCCGGGAAAACAATTTTTGGGGACCAAATCGATTAAATGGATTTTCTGAATAAGTGGATTGTTCTTAATTTTGGAATGATTTTAGTTGGTTGGAAAATGTAAACATTTGAATAATTACCCTTTTTTTTTTTTTTTTAATCGTTGCATATGCGTGTGTATTAAAAGGGCGTAGCTTACATGTTCAGACCAGGAAGAGGGCGGGATTGCAGCGCCCTCTAAGCAGCCACTAAACTGTTGCTAACAGCACAAACTGTCGCGACACGAACTGTGGTGACACAAACTGTCGTAACAAGAATTGTTGTTACATACATTTTGGTCACATGGACTGTGGTGACAGTCACTGTTGTAACACGAACTGTCACCAGACGAACTGTGGTGACGCAAACTGTAGTAACACAAACTGCGTTGATACAAACTGTTGTAACAAAAACTGTGGTGACACGAGAACTGTCTCTACTCTTTTTTTCCAGTTCTTTCTTTCAACACTTGGAGTGAATGAGTAATCAGTAGTTATTCCATATGAAGAGAATGGAATAAGCTCAGCTTCTTCCTACTCCTTTTCGTATATGTTGAATTGTGTAACATATGATGTACTTTAATGCAACTTAGACTAACTTTGTTGATCCACAAGGGGAATTGTTCCACACAGTATAACTTATTAACTTGCATTTCCTCAACAAACAAACCCTGACCATGATGATTAGAAATAAACATTGTGGTTTCGGTCAATATTTGTTAAGAACAGGTCAGGTCGCCATGTTGATGTGTCTGCCCAAATTTTAAATACACTTTGAAATGTCACATCTTGGGTGTTTAGGGATGTTTAAATTTATCTAGGATTCTACATACAGTGCATTTATTTGGTGAGATTAGACAGAATTAAAATCCATACTCTTCTGACTGAGTTTGAAGGCCTACCAACCTGTAGGATAACTGGGGACGATTACAAAATCCAAAACCAGTGAAGTTGGCACGTTGTGTAATTCGTAAATAAAAACAGAGTACAATGATTTGCAAATCCCTTTCAACTTATTATTATTATTATTTTATTTTTTATTTTTTTTGTGTCCTGTCCAGCTTCTCAGGCAAATCATATAGTTGATGTAGATGCCCATGTCGGCTGTTCAGATTTACTTTACAAAAGAGAAGTGTAGAATACTTCTCTTGTTGCCTTATTTGTATTTGACTTTATTAAATGTATTTATATTATCATTTAGTGCAGCCGGGCCGGAGCAGGAGGGGATAGAAAGAGAAAAAAAAAGAAGACAGAGGGGGAAATTGTGGGGACAAGAGGGGGATTAGACAGAGAGACAAAAACAACAACAGCAAACAACAACAATAGAGCAACATCAGCAAATATGACATGTACAAATATGATGGTAAAAGTAATAGCAAATAAGCGGTTAGCGAAAAATAAAAAATAATACAGAAATGACAATGAGCATTATTACACTACAAATGGATCAATACAAATACCAATAGAAATAGCGCTATTGATAATGAACAATACCAATAATTTACCTTTATTATCAACAATACAGTTGTTTAAATGCAACAATACATATACGTAATGATAACTTGAGATACGAAAGAATGCAGAAAAATGGAGGGGGAGAAAGAGAAGCAACCTACATTAACCTTGTAGATTGTTATAGTCACAATAGGTTAAGCTTTGTCAGTGTGCCATGTGTTACACCCAGTGTACCCTAGGGCAACAACGTTAATATATGTTTGATGAAACGTGATTATGTGCATGAGTGTAAGTATGCATATGTACTTGTATATGTACAGAATGTGTATATGTGTTTGTACAATGAATGTATATGTACAGAAAGTGTATATGTGTTTGTACAGTGAATGTATATGTACAGTATGTGTATGTGTATGTTTGTATATTGAATGTGCCCCTTTCAACTTATATTAAATTGAATAGACTGCAAAGATAAGATACTTAATGTTCGAACTGAGAAACTTTAAACATTTTTTTGCAAATAATCATTAACTTAGAATTTAATGGCAACAACGCATAGCAAAAAAGTTGCATAGGGGCATTTTTACCACTGTGTAACATGGCCTTTCCTTTTAACAACACTCAGGAACTGAGGAGACCAATTTTTGAAGCTTTCCAGGTGGAATTATTTCCCATTCTTGCTTGATGTACAGCTTAAGTTGTTCAACAGGGGTCTCCGTTTAGGCTTCATAATGCGCCACACATTTTCAATGGGAGACAGGTCTGGACTACAGGCAGGCCAGTTTAGTACTCGCACTCTTTTACTATGAAGCCACGCTGTTGTAACACGTGGTTTGGCATTTAATTGCTGAAATAAGCTGGGGCGTCCATGATAACGTTGCTTGGATGGCAACATTTGTTGCTCCAAAACCTGTATGTACCTTTCAGCATTAATGGTGCCTTCACAGATGTGTAAGTTATCCATGCCTTGGGCACTAATACACCCCCATACCATCACAGATGCTGGCTTTTGAACTTTGCGTCTATATCAATCCGGATGGTTCTTTTCCGCTTTGTTCCGGAGGACACGACGTCCACAGTTTCCCAAAACAATTTGAAATGTGGACTCGTCCAACCACAGAACACTTTTCATCAGTCCTATTTAGATGAGCAAAGCCGGCAGCGTTTCTGGGTGTTGTTGATAAATGGCTTTCGCTTTGCATACTAGAGTTTTAACTTGCACTTATAGATGTAGCGACAAACTGTAGTTTCTAACAGTGGTTTTATGAAGTGTTCCTGAGCCCATGTGGTGATATCCTTTACATACTGATGTCGCTTTTTGATGCAGTACCGCCTGAGAGATCGAAGGTCACGGGCATTCAATGTTGGTTTGCGGCCTTGCAGTGATTTCTCCAGATTCTCTGAACCTTTTGAAAGTATTACGGACCGTAGATGGTGAAATCCCTAAATTCCTTGCAATAGCGCGTTGAAAATGTTTGTTCTTAAACTGTTCAACAATTTGCTCACGCATTTGTTCACAAAATGGTGACACTCGCCCCATCCTTGTTTGTGAATGACTGACTAAGCATTTCATGGAAGCTGCTTTTATACCCAATCATGGCACCCACCTGTTCCCAATTAGCCTGTTCACCGGTGGGATGTTCCAAATAAGTGTTTGATGAGCATTCCTCAACTTTCTCAGTCTTTTTTGACACTTGTGCCAGCTTTTTTGAAACATGTTGCAGGCATCAAATTCCAAATGAGCTAATAGTTGCAAAAAATAACAACGTTTTCCAGTTTGAACGTTAAGTATCTTGTCTTTGCAGTCTATTCAATTGAATATAGGTTGAAAAGGATTTGCAAATCATTGTATTCTCTTTTTATTTACGATTTACACAAGGTGCCAACTTCACAGGTTTTGGGTTTTGTACTTTTTGAGGACATTTAACAATACCATGATAATAATGATAAACGTGACATGAAATGTTCAAATCGCTACATGAAATACATAAAAATGATTGTGTTTTCTAAACTGAATGTTTGCCGTGTGTCACAGGAGTACGCCCTGGCCAGGTTCGACGCCTACTTCCAGCAGAAGAAGATGTGGGCTGTCTAGTGAGGAAGATGACGAGCACGGCGGTCTTTCTAGCGGATGAAAAGATTATTGCTTTATGGCGCTCTGCGTTGAGCGTGTTTGCTGGCTGTGGCTGGTGGCGATGCTAGAAGTCAATCACTAATCCGCGTGCTACTGTACAAACGTGATACAGCCCAACGTAGTCGACGCCACGCTAGTCTGCGCTTCTGCATTGCTTGATTCTAATCTAACATACAGTAGGCCGTGTCAGGCAGGTCGAGGGGTGGATTTCAGTTGGGGCGAGACTGGAAGCGTTAACATTGCATCAATGTATTGATCATTTTGTGGGTAACCCCAACTATGTATATTATATATAGACCTCAGTGGTACTATCGCACCTCCGGGTTAGTGGGCTTGTTATACCTATTATGTGTGCTATTATTATTCACGCTCTTTTAGTTAACATTTGGTATTCACGCCAGAGAAGGGATTTTGTTGCATTTTGTCGAAATGAGCGTATATTTCATGTTTTCTGGGTCACATAACCCAACCCAAATGAACAAAGTCAACCTTTCACGGACAGTAGAACCCCGCTAGTCACAAAGTCACGTTTACAAGAACCCCCATAGATGGTGAAAACCGCAAAATCATGGATTTGGATTTTTGCCTATCGTTCACAATCATTATTGGAGACAAGAAGACAACTTTTTTTTTTTTTTTTTTTTTTGCATTCTACTTTGTCATAATCGGCTCGTTCTAGGTGGCTAGCAATGCAGCTAATGGGAGTAATCAATTCTACCTCTAAATTACTTCAAAAAAGCATCCAAAAACCATTACCTGTGTAATAACTATGCCGTAGCAACATTGTTATTGTAAGAGCCAACAACACTCACTCACTCTTCCCCATGACTGTCAAGTCGTTGGGGGGGATAACTGCGATGAAGAAGCAGCCAGTCCGTGCCAGTTCCCACGGTCCTTAGTGGCCGTCAATAGCTCTGCGGTCGACAAGTCCGTCCATGTCTTGATGTTGTCTGTCCAGGATTACCGTGGTCTTCCTCGCTTCCTTCCATCCTCTAGTGTGCCCTGCATGATGGGGTGTGTGGCCAAATCAAGCTAATTTCCTTCTTTTGACTGTTGCGAGCAGGGGTTCTTGGTGACGAACGGGTCTTTCGACTTCACCTTTCATTGGTTTTGTGTTCGTGGTATGTTATCTTGAGTATTCTTCTGAGGCGTTTGTTTTCAAAGGCTTGTATTTTCCGTTCTGATCCTACCAGGAGTGTCCAGGTCTCGCATCCATAAAGTAATATTGATGTTATTAGGGATTTGCAAAGTTTGAACTTTGTCTTAATGTTGCTTTTCCATATTTTGCTTAGTTTGGTCATTGCTGCTGGTGGCGATCCGAATGCGGATTTCCGCATCACATGTGGCATCTTTGGCCAGTGTTGCTCCCAGGTATTTTAAATCTGGACACTTCCTCCAGTTGTTTTCCATCCATCATTATGTTGGCCCTTGAGTTCTTTGAGGTGTTCACCAGTTCCTTTGATTTGGCTGTGCTGACCTCCATTTCACAGGCACCAGCTGCTGTGCATAATTTGTTTGTAAGGTCCTGCAGTTTGGAGTTTCAGCCTGCCATGAGGTCGATATCATTTGCAAAACGTAGAGAGCGAACAAGGAGGAACTCTTTTTTTCCAACGTAGTAACACATCGGCCTGTTTCAGCAAGCTTGCTACGGCAAGAGATAAGCCAGCTTCCACGTTAGCACCTGAATTGCTTTTGAGTCTGTAATGCAATCTGTACTGACTGAAAAACATTAACAATCCAACAGTATCTGTAAAGTATTAGCCCACATTTCATGTTTTGTTTGTACACAGATAGCTCGAAAGTCTATGCAGTTGTAATAACACGCATGACCTTCAGCATGTATCATGATCAATTTTGAATCACTCGATGGACAGTTGTTCGTTTGGTCCAGCTGACCAGGGATGTTTTTTACGTTTTTTTTTGGCTAAGCACGTCCAAGTTCTAGGCTTCTGTCTGCTTCAACATTTCACCCTTCCTTCATGCTCGCTTCTATAAGCAACAGTTCGTCCTCTGTATACTCAGGTTCAAAAAGATATGGTTGTGAATCCTCATTTGTCCAAAAATAGTCATCTTCGTTGTCTGTTACCAAGTCTGCCATGATTAGAAAACACAAGCGTTTGTTGCCGGAAGGAACTCAGTTGAATAAAATGACCAATACGGTAAATATTGATCGTGTTACATATTGTTAAGAACATGTCTAATGTTACTACACTTGCAGTGTGTATATAAACCTTGATGCAGGGTTTTGAAGGCTACAATAGTGACTCCCATTAGCTGCATCTTTCAAGCCTATTTTTTAATCATCTTTAAAACCCTTTAAAAAAAGACTGGTGTTCTGGGGCCGTATTTATCAAGCGTCTTAGAGTGCCATTTTACACTTAAGTCCTGAGAATTTGCGAAATTTAGTCCTACTCTCAAACTTAAAGGGGAACATTATCACAATTTCAGAAGGGTTAAAACCATTAAAAATCAGTTCCCAGTGGCTTATTTTATTTTTCGAAGTTTTTTTCAAAATTTTACCCATCACGCAATATCCCTAAAAAAAGCTTCAAAGTGCCTGATTTTAACCATCGTTATATACACCCGTCCATTTCCCTGTGACGTCACACAGTGATGCCAATACAAACAAACATGGCGCATAGAACAGCAAGGTATAGCGACATTAGCTCGGATTCAGACTCGGATTTCAGCGGCTTAAACAATTCAACAGATTACGCATGTATTGAAACGGATGGTTGTAGTGTGGAGGCAGGTAGCGAAAACGAAATTGAAGAAGAAACTGAAGCTATTGAGCCATATCGGTTTGAACCGTATGCAAGCGAAACCGACGAAAACGACACGACAGCCAGCGACACGGGAGAAAGCGAGGACGAATTCGGCGATCGCCTTCTAACCAACGTTTGGTATGTGTTTGTTTGGCATTAAAGGAAACTAACAACTATGAACTAGGTTTACAGCATATGAAATACATTTTGCAACAACATGCACTTTGAGAGTGCAGACAGCCCATTTCAGGCGTGCTAAGAACATATATTTTTCCACAATTTCAGCACTCAGGTTAACCATACCTAAATAGACACAAAATACTGCATTACACAAGACTACTCGAATGATTGAAAAAAATAAATGTTTTTAAGCTAAATTATTGGTAAACACAGTTTATGTATAATAATTTACGTAAAACTGCGAGTAATGAATAAAGTTTTCATCAATTAATATATTCTGTAGACATACCCTCATCCGCTCTCTTTTCCTGAAAGCTGATCTGTCCAGTTTTGGAGTTAATGTCAGCAGGCCAGGGAAGCTAGGGTCTTTATCGTTGGAAATGCATCTGCTTTGAGTGTCGCAGGATATCCACACATTCTTGCCATCTCTGTCGTAGCATAGCTTTCGTCGGTAAAGTGTGCGGAACAAACGACTGACCATTTCGTCGGCTTTCCCCACAGCCTCGTATTTTGAACAAATGTCGTCCAATTTCTTGCCACTTTCGCATCTTTGGGCCACTAGTGCAACTTGAATCCGTCCCTGTTCGTGTTGTTACACCCTCCGACAACACACAGACGAAAGTGAGAAAATGGCGGATTGCTTCCCGATGTGACGTCACAACGTCATCGCTCCGAGAGCGAATAATAGAAAGGTGTTTAAAAATCGCCAAAATTCACCCATTTAGAGTTCGGAAATCGGTTAAAAAAATATATGGTCTTTTTTCTGCAACATCAAGGTATATATTGACGCTTACATAGGTCTGGTGATAATGTTCCCCTTTAAGATTAAAAGCTATTTATCAACTTTCTTAAGTCTCAGAATCACTCCTACTCTCCACGATATTTAAGAGACCTTCAGAGGTGTCCTAAGTGGTTAGGAGTTGCCAGCGGGGTATGGCACTGAGGCGAACGTTCAGGGAGCGGAAGGATGTCCTGGCTTTGTTTGATGACGAGCAGCTGATCAAACGGTATCGTTTAGACAGAGCAGGTATTATTTTTGTCACAGATTTAATAAGGGGCGTCATCTCATCAGCAACATCACGCAGCAGAACTAAAGGTCATCACAATGCTTCGATATTTCGCCACTGGGAAAATGAATTGGAAAGAAAAGGAAACATTTATTTTTTATTCATTGCCGATATTGTTTCTTTGTTTTGTATTATTTTGTAGTTTATTGTCAAAATATACACTCCCATTGTCCACTTAAATATTTCTAAGATATTTCTTTATTCTTAGACAAGGGATTCCCTTCCGTGATTGATCATTTCTATGGACACAGAAATGACGTCACCTATAATTCCATTTACGGCACATAGTAATGTCGTAATTCAGCTCTGAGTGTGACACTTAAGATTCAGTCCTACACTTTGCTGAAAGTGTGAGTAAGACGCTTGATAACTAACTTTCAGCGAATAATTTCTTTACTCATAAGTCAACTCTTAGCAGACTTCTTAGGAGTAATTTTAAGACGCTTGATAAATACGGCCCCTGTTCTTGTCTCTCATAATGATTGTGAACGATAGGCAAAATTCCCACAAAAAAGTGCAGTCCCCTTTAAGGTATGTGTTTCACACATTCACACAGTGTAGTACTGCAACAATAAATGCAGTCACACAACTGTAACGGAGGCTGTGCCAACTGAACGTCAGTAAACCTCACTACCCCATGCCTAAAGAGCTTTTGTGGACACCGAGTTGACAGCTCATTCTTTTAGCTCAGTGCCTAGCGCACACCCCTATTTCGGGGGACCCAGGTTCGAGCCCCGCGCAAAACAGACACAGAGGCTGGACCGGCATCATGTCTTGCTGAAGCGAAAATGTAGAGTTTCTCTGCTGATTGTGCCACCAAACCACTTTTTATCTAAGTCGCCATTAAAAAAATACAATTTAAAGCAGAAAAAGGATTCCTGCAAATAAGCTCGGATCTACTGTAGCAATATTGGACTTAGTAAGTTCATTATACTGTACAACTGCTGTATGTCCTTGTCGCTCACACTGACCGTTCTGACATGTTCTGTGATGAGTAAATGCAGTTTGAAAATGCACCTTTTAGAAAAGTCTACTTTACACTTCAACTGTGTGAGTCTAGCTGAAACAAAATTGCGGCGATACGTCGAGTACGTTTCCATGCACACAATATCAGTCCTGACAACATTTAGGCCTTTTTCGTGCTCGACACATGTTGCTGCTCTCTAGCTAGCATTTGGTTCTATTTCCTGTGCGGAAACCGCCTCTCTTCTTCCCTTTTCTAACCAACTTGCACAACAGAAAGTACGCCTTCGGAAAAATGTTCTTCGCATAACTTAGCGACCGTGATTGGCTGGCTTGTAGAACATTACTTCCTGTGTGTGTACGACTCATTTAGAGGGCACAGACGCCTTTTACTTTGACTTCAGATCAACATTTGCAATAAAAAAAATACAAACTTTTTAAAAACGTCAATAATCTACTTAATAAACAATTGTCAACTTTAATCATTTTGACGATATTTACTATATTTTCTCAAGACGTGAATGTGGTGTGCATGGAAACTTTACTTAACTCTCCATTGATCATCAGGGAACTATTGATTATATTTTTGCAATGAAGATCCTTTTTTTTTTAAAGACAGACGCAAGCTAAATGTTCAGACTTATTGGCTTTTGAAGGTTGCTTTAAGCTTTTTAAATAAATGTCTTCAAGCATGCTAAGTCAGTTTGCACCATAGTAAGTCAGTCAGTGCTCCGTATCATGCTAAATGAGATAGCATAATGCTAAACCAGTCTACATCTACATCATGCTAAATCTGTTAGCGTTGTTTTAAATGTGTTAGCATCGTGCTGAATATGTTAGCAGCATGTGAAATCAGTGAGCATAATCTTAAACATGTTAGCATCATTCAACATCAGCTAGCATCATTTTAGGATTGTGTTACATCAATGAGCATAATATTAAATTGGTAAGAAGCATCAGGCTGAATGAGTTAGAATCATGATAGCATCATTCGAAAATCGGTTCGGATCATCCTAAATCAGATAGCATTATGCGAAATACGTTAGCATCATTTCGAATCAACTTGATAAGAAGTATCAGGCGAAATGAGTGAAAATCACGCTAAATCAGTTTGCATCATGCTAAATGATAGCATCATTCAAAAATCGGTTTGCATCGTCCTAAATCAGGTAGCATTATGCTAAATACGTTAGCATCATTTCGCATCAACTTGATAAGAAGTATCAGGCTAAATGAGTGAAAATCACGCTAAATCAGTTTGCATCATGCTAAATGATAGCATCATTCGAAAATTGGTTCGCATCGTCCTAAATCAGGTAGCATTATGCTAAATACGTTAGCGTCATTTCGCATCAACTTGATAAGAATCATCAGGCTAAATAAATTTGAATCATGCTAAATCAGTTTGCATCATGCTAAATGATAGCATAATTCGAAAATCGGTTCGCATCGTCCTAAATCAGGTAGCATTATGCTAAATACGTTAGCATCATTTCGCATCAACTTGATAGGAAGTATCAGGCTAAATGAGTGAAAAATCACGCTAAATCAGTTTGCATCATGCTAAATGATAGCATAATTCGAAAATCGGTTTGCATCGTCCTAACTCAGGTAGCATTATGCTAAATACGTTAGCATCATTTCGTATCAACTTGATAAGACGTATCAGGCTAAATGAGTGAAAATCACGCTAAATCAGTTTGCATCATGCTAAATGATAGCATCATTCGAAAATTGTTTCGCATCGTCCTAAATCAGGTTGCATTATGCTAAATACGTTAGCGTCATTTCGCATCAACTTGATAAGAATCATCAGGCTAAATAAATTTGAATCACGCCAAATCAGTTTGCATCATGCTAAATGATAGCATAATTCAAAAATCGGTTCACATCGTCCTAAATCAGGTAGCATTATGCTAAATACGTTAGCATCATTTTGCATCAACTTTGCTTCGTATTTTGTAATGTTTACCTACGAGATTTTATCGAGCGATTAGCATTATGCTAAATACGTTAGCATCATTTCCTATCAACTTTGCTTCATATTTTGCAACGTTTACCGACAAGATTTTATTGAGCGATTAGCACTATGCTAAATACGTTAGCATCATTTCACATCAACTTTGCTTCGTATTTTGTAATGTTTACCTACAAGATTTTATTGAGCGATTCGCATTATGCTAAATACGTTAGCATCATTTCGCATCAACTTTGCTTACTAGTTCGTAATGTTTACCTACGAGATTTTATTGAGCGATTAGAGACCTGACGCGATGAAAGTTGCACTATGCAATGACCTAACCGCTGACCGATGTGTTCATATGTATATCAGTACTGCAGAATGCAGTGTTATTTGCAGATATACATGTATCAGTACTGCAGTATACAGTATTATTTGCTTATATACATGTATCAGTACTGCAGTATGCAGTATTAGTCGCTTATATACTGTACATGTATCAGTATTCCTTGCTCACCAGTGAGAAAAACCCTAAAATGTGATCCAGTTTTACCTCATATTTTCTTCTAAGAGTCGTGTCACAATGGAAGGAAGTCAAAGTTATTTTGTGCAACAGTCGATGCTGCTTTGTAATGTCCAGTAGAGCACTTTCCATCTAAAGAAAACTGGACTTGATACTTGGATTTGTTTGAGTCGGTTTCTTTTGCATGTCTTTTGTATCCCTTCTTATATTTTACCACTAAACTTGTTTTTCAGTGTTTTTAGCGTTTATCACGATTTTGTATTCTCTTTATCTTAAAAAATCATTCTGAGCCCAGATTTTTTCTTTTGTTGTATAAAAACAATGTTGTTGGGTTATTGTCATGTAACAGTACATGTAGAGGGGGGATGTCCCACTCCTAATATTCTTCACATTTATGTTTATTAAAGTAAAATAAAAATGTCAAACTATGCTCAAGTTCAATAAAGTGGACTACGTACAGTTTTAATCAAAAATCCAAGTTATTATTATTATTATACTTTTGGTGGCATTTAATGGTTTTCACGTGGCTTTGCACACTTGAGTAAAGGAAGATGTATTAAAATGTATCGCGACCGTCATCTTCCTCCTGTAACATTTTGGTTTGGACCAAAAAAAAAAAATGACGAGTCGACGTTAGCCATCCATCATAACTGTTCATAACTGTTAAATGCGTATTTTAATGACATACGTTTGAAGTTTTTCCTCTTATTCTAAATTATGATTTTGTAACAGTGCATTTTCTTTCATTTTTGTTTCACGCCAGTAGAAAGTCGGACTAATAGTTGACTAACACAATTGCTGATTCGCATGTGGTACAGTAAATATTGAGCTTCAGCTATGAATACATAACTTCTATGTTTACTGATGAAGCTGCATAACATGGTGTATAATAATTCTGCTTTGCACAAATAAACAGAACAACGGGAAAATGCTTTGTGTGTTGAAATATGTATTTGTTCATAAGTAGCAAGTATGCTTCTCAATACAACTGCATCATTATTTTCTTAAAAAAAACAATTGACAGAAGAATCAAACTATTGAGCATACTGTATTATATTAATACTTTTTAATATTGATTGATTGAAACTTTTATTAGTAGATTGCACAGTACAGTACATATTCCGTACAATTGACCACTAAATGGTAACACCCCAATAAGTTTTTCAACTTGTTTAAGTCGGGGTCCACGTTAATCAATTCATGGTGATAGAAAGATTTCACTGATTATCTGAGTGGAAAACAGTGGCGTACCACAGAGCTCAACACTGGGACCACACATGTTTGACATGAATTCTGCAAAGGTGACTGTAGTATTTGCAGATAATACTGCATTCTGTCCAGAGGAACACACACACTAGAGCAGGGGTGTCAAACTCATTTTTAGCTCAGGGGCCGCATGGAGGAAAATCTGTGCAAAATCATGGCATTAAAAAAAAAAAGATTGTTTTCTTTGTCTTACTTTGGCCAAAAATAGAACAAACACATTCTGAAAATATTACAATAAAAATATAGAAAAAAATTCCGGCAGCGGTAAAGTTTAGATCCATGAAGGAAAGAAGAAAGTGAATGAATGTTTATAACTAAATAAATGTACATATGCATTAAAAATTGGTTTTCTTTTGCATTGTTTTTTTTAATGAATTAAGTAACGTTTATGTTTTCCAAAACACAATATAATAATAATAATAATAACTGGGATTTATATAGCGCTTTTCTAAGTACCCAAAGTCGCTTTACATGTAGAACCCATCATTCATTCACACCTGGTGGTGGTAAGCTACTTTCATAGCCACAGCTGCCCTGGGGTAGACTGACGGAAGCGTGGCTGCAATTTGCGCCAACGGCCCCTCCGACCACCACCTATCATTCATCATTCAATTCACCGGTGTGAGTGGCACCGGGGGCAAAGGGTGAAGTGTCCCGCCCAAGGACACAACGGCAGCGATTTTTGGATGGTAAGAGGCGGGGAGCGAACTAGCAACCCTCAGGTTTCTGGCACGGTTGCTCTACCCACTACGCCATGCCGCCCGTATATAGAATGTGAGATGTGACAGGATAATGCATACATTTATCATTTGTTTTCTAAATTTTCAAAAACCTAATTTTTATGACTTGATGGGGTCCCTGGGACCCCATTTTGAAAATTCATAGCATCAACACTGATAACAGCAGCAGGCGGCTGTGGCCTGCGGGCTGGTTTTAGTACTAATCAAATATCCTCCCGGGGGCCATAGATCATTCATTCCTTGACTTTGCACTAGACCAATAAAAACAGTAAAATTTAACACATTTAAAAGATGGTTTGATTATAAACTGATTATCCTTAAAATAATTACGGTGGAAAATATACTCAAAGGCACCTAATAGATGATAAAATAAGATAGAAATGTCATTAAAATATAATACAAAGTAATACTTCAAAATAAATAAAAAAACATGATGTTCTGAAACAAAAATAACTTGATATTTTTACTGTACTTGAGTTGTGTGTGGAAATATGGGAAAATAAGTATAAAAGAACACTTCCTTGCAACTGCAGTACTGCAAACAAGTATAGATACAATACACACAATACCCTGGCTGCCACACAATAATGAACAATACATTTTGAAGGTGAACACAACCTTGAGGAAAAGTAAAAACATGAAGAAAAAAAAATGGTGGCATCAAAGCAAGAATGGAGTGAACAGATGAAGGAACTACTGCATGTTTAATTGTGATCATGTGACCATTGTAGACCTGAAACATGGTATACAAAAACTCCAATATTAGGACATCAGTAAAGCAGACTCTACAACGTGAAGAAGTATCAATGACTACGTGAACGTGTTGAGTTCAGTGAAATGTTTGGAATGCAAAGAATGAAGGAGGGGTCAGAGGTCACTGACCAGGGTGCAGTTCTTCTCCAGTTTTAAGATGAGAGCAAAGCAAACAAAGAAAATGTGCTTTGTGTTCCACACACACCCATATATATATATATATATATATATATATATATATATATATATATATATATATATATACATATATATATATACAT
>NC_084582.2:22360000-22362500 GCF_033978685.3 Nerophis lumbriciformis
CAGCTACAATCGGGCGGAAGGCGGGGTACACCCTGGACAAGTCGCCATCTCATCGCAGGGCCAACACAGATAGAAAGACAACATTCACACTCACATCCACACACTAGGGCCAATTTAGTGTTGTCAATCAACTTATCCCCAGGTGCATGTCTTTGGAGGTGGGAGGAAGCCGGAGTACCCGGAGGGAACCCACGCAGTCACGGGGAGAACATGCCAACTCCACACAGAAAGATCCCGAGCCCGGGATTGAACCCAAGACTACTCAGGACCTTCGTATTGTGAGGCAGATGCACTAACCCCTCTGCCACCGTGCTGCCCTGAATATATATATATACATTTAAATATGTGTGTGTATATGCTGTATCCATCCATCCATTTTCTACCACTTATTCCCTTTGGGGTCGCGGGGGGCGCTGGAGCCTATCTCAGCTACAATCGGGCGGAAGGCGGGGTACACCCTGGACAAGTCGCCACCTCATCGCAGGGCCGTATATGCTGTATATGTAAATATATATATGTAAATATATATATATATATATATATATATATATATATATATATATATATATACAGGTAAAAGCCAGTAAATTAGAATATTTTGAAAAACTTGATTTATTTCAGTAATTGCATTCAAAAGGTGTAACTTGTACATTATATTTATTCATTGCACACAGACTGATGCATTCAAATGTTTATTTCATTTAATTTTGATGATTTGAAGTGGCAGCAAATGAAAATCCAAAATTCCGTGTGTCACAAAATTAGAATATTACTTAAGGCTAATACAAAAAAGGGATTTTTAGAAATGTTGGCCAACTGAAAAGTATGAAAATGAAAAATATGAGCATGTACAATACTCAATACTTGGTTGGAGCTCCTTTTGCCTCAATTACTGCGTTAATGCGGCGTGGCATGGAGTCGATGAGTTTCTGGCACTGCTCAGGTGTTATGAGAGCCCAGGTTGCTCTGATAGTGGCCTTCAACTCTTATGCGTTTTTGGGTCTGGCATTCTGCATCTTCCTTTTCACAATACCCCACAGATTTTCTATGGGGCTAAGGTCAGGGGAGTTGGCGAGCCAATTTAGAACAGAAATACCATGGTCTGTAAACCAGGCACGGGTAGATTTTGCGCTGTGTGCAGGCGCCAAGTACTGTTGGAACTTGAAATCTCCATCTCCATAGAGCAGGTCAGCAGCAGGAAGCATGAAGTGCTCTAAAACTTGCTGGTAGACGGCTGCGTTGACCCTGGATCTCGGGAAACAGAGTGGACCGACACCAGCTGGACTGCTGCTGAGTGGTCCAAAGTCATGTTTTCTGACGAAAGCAAATTTTGCATTTCCTTTGGAAATCGAGGTCCCAGAGTCTGGAGGAAGACAGGAGAGGCACAGGATCCACATTGCCTGAAGTCTAGTGTAAAGTTTCTACCATCAGTGATGGTTTGGGGTGCCATGTCATCTGCTGGTGTCGGTCCACTCTGTTTCCTGAGATCCAGGGTCAACGCAGCCGTCTACCAGCAAGTTTTAGAGCACTTCATGCTTCCTGCTGCTGACCTGCTCTATGGAGATGGAGATTTCAAGTTCCAACAGGACTTGGCGCCTGCACACAGCGCAAAATCTACCCGTGCCTGGTTTACGGACCATGATATTTCTGTTCTAAATTGGCCCGCCAACTCCCCTGACCTTAGCCCCATAGAAAATCTGTGGGGTATTGTGAAAAGGAAGATGCAGAATGCCAGACCCAAAAACGCAGAAGAGTTGAAGGCCACTATCAGAGCAACCTGGGCTCTCATAACACTTGAGCAGTGCCAGAAACTCTTCGACTCCATGCCACGCCGCATTAACGCAGTAATTGAGGCAAAAGGAGCTCCAACCAAGTATTGAGTATTGTACATGCTCATATTTTTCATTTTCATACTTTTCAGTTGGCCAACATTTCTAAAAATCCCTTTTTTGTATTAGCCTTAAGTAATATTCTAATTTTGTGACACACGGAATTTTGGATTTTCATTTGTTGCCACTTCAAATCATCAAAATTAAATGAAATAAACATTTGAATGCATCAGTCTGTGTGCAATGAATAAATATAATGTACAAGTTACACCTTTTGAATGCAATTACTGAAATAAATCAAGTTTTTCAAAATATTCTAATTTACTGGCTTTTACCTGTATATATTACACAAGGCGAATCAGTAAAGAATCTGGGTATTATCTTCGACCCAACTCTCTCGTTTGAATCACACATTAAGAGTGTTACTAAAACGGCCTTCTTTCATCTCCGTAATATCGCTAAAATTCATTCTATTTTATCCACTAGCAACGCTGAGATCATTATTCATGCGTTCGTTACGTCTCGTCTCGACTACTTTAACGTATTATTTTCGGGTCTCCCTATGTCGAGCATTCAAAGATTACAATTGGTACAAAATGCGGCTGCTAGACTTTTGACAAGAACAAGAAAGTTTGATCATATTACGCCTATACTGGCTCACCTGCACTGGC